>NC_054473.1:7434365-7526011 GCF_017639515.1 Carcharodon carcharias
GAAGGGGACACAGGCACAAAGAGAGAGAGAGAGAAGGGGACACAGGCAAAAGAGAGAGAGAGAGAAGGGGACACAGGCACAAAGAGAGAGAGAGAGAAGGGGACACAGGCAAAAGAGAGAGAGAGAGAAGGGGACACAGGCAAAAAGAGAGAGAGAGAAGGGGACACAGGCAAAAAGAGAGAGAGAGAAGGGGACACAGGCAAAAAGAGAGAGAGAGAAGGGGACACAGGCAAAAAGAGAGAGAGAGAAGGGGACACAGGCAAAAAGAGAGAGAGAGAAGGGGACACAGGCAAAAGAGAGAGAGAGAAGGGGACACAGGCAAAGAGAGAGAGAGAGAAGGGGACACAGGCAAAGAGAGAGAGAGAGAAGGGGACACAGGCAAAGAGAGAGAGAGAAGGGGACACAGGCAAAGAGAGAGAGAGAAGGGGACACAGGCAGAGAGAAAGAGAAGGGGACACAGGCAGAGAGAAAGAGAAGGGGACACAGGCAGAGAGAAAGAGAAGGGGACACAGGCAGAGAGAAAGAGAAGGGGACACAGGCAGAGAGAAAGAGAAGGGGACACAGGCAGAGAGAAAGAGAAGGGGACACAGGCAGAGAGAAAGAGAAGGGGACACAGGCAGAGAGAAAGAGAAGGGGACACAGGCAGAGAGAAAGAGAAGGGGACACAGGCAGAGAGAAAGAGAAGGGGACACAGGCAGAGAGAAAGAGAAGGGGACACAGGCAGAGAGAAAGAGAAGGGGACACAGGCAGAGAGAAAGAGAAGGGGACACAGGCAGAGAGAAAGAGAAGGGGACACAGGCAGAGAGAAAGAGAAGGGGACACAGGCAGAGAGAAAGAGAAGGGGACACAGGCAGAGAGAAAGAGAAGGGGACACAGGCAGAGAGAAAGAGAAGGGGACACAGGCAGAGAGAAAGAGAAGGGGACACAGGCAGAGAGAAAGAGAAGGGGACACAGGCAGAGAGAAAGAGAAGGGGACACAGGCAGAGAGAAAGAGAAGGGGACACAGGCAGAGAGAAAGAGAAGGGGACACAGGCAGAGAGAAAGAGAAGGGGACACAGGCAGAGAGAAAGAGAAGGGGACACAGGCAGAGAGAAAGAGAAGGGGACACAGGCAGAGAGAAAGAGAAGGGGACACAGGCAGAGAGAAAGAGAAGGGGACACAGGCAGAGAGAAAGAGAAGGGGACACAGGCAGAGAGAAAGAGAAGGGGACACAGGCAGAGAGAAAGAGAAGGGGACACAGGCAAAGAGAAAGAGAAGGGGACACAGGCAAAGAGAAAGAGAAGGGGACACAGGCAAAGAGAGAGAGAAGGGGACACAGGCAAAGAGAGAGAGAAGGGGACACAGGCAAAGAGAGAGAGAAGGGGACACAGGCAAAGAGAGAGAGAAGGGGACACAGGCAAAGAGAGAGAGAAGGGGACACAGGCAAAGAGAGAGAGAAGGGGACACAGGCAAAGAGAGAGAGAAGGGGACACAGGCAAAGAGAGAGAGAAGGGGACACAGGCAAACAGAGAGAGAAGGGGACACAGGCAAACAGAGAGAGAAGGGGACACAGGCAAACAGAGAGAGAAGGGGACACAGGCAAACAGAGAGAGAAGGGGACACAGGCAAACAGAGAGAGAAGGGGACACAGGCAAACAGAGAGAGAAGGGGACACAGGCAAACAGAGAGAGAAGGGGACACAGGCAAACAGAGAGAGAAGGGGACACAGGCAAACAGAGAGAGAAGGGGACACAGGCAAACAGAGAGAGAAGGGGACACAGGCAAACAGAGAGAGAAGGGGACACAGGCAAACAGAGAGAGAAGGGGACACAGGCAAACAGAGAGAGAAGGGGACACAGGCAAACAGAGAGAGAAGGGGACACAGGCAAACAGAGAGAGAAGGGGACACAGGCAGAGAGAGAAGGGGACACAGGCAGAGAGAGAAGGGGACACAGGCAGAGAGAGAAGGGGACACAGGCAGAGAGAGAAGGGGACACAGGCAGAGAGAGAAGGGGACACAGGCAGAGAGAGAAGGGGACACAGGCAGAGAGAGAAGGGGACACAGGCAAAGAGAGAAGGGGACACAGGCAGAGAGAGAAGGGGACACAGGCAGAGAGAGAAGGGGACACAGGCAGAGAGAGAAGGGGACACAGGCAGAGAGAGAAGGGGACACAGGCAGAGAGAGAAGGGGACACAGGCAAAGAGAGAGAGAAGGGGACACAGGCAAAGAGAGAGAGAAGGGGACACAGGCAAAGAGAGAGAGAGGCAGAGAGACAGAGAGGGGCAGACAGAGACACAGAGACGGACAATTTGAAAGGCAGTTGTGCATTTAAATGTATCAAAACGTATCAAAATTGTCAGAGCTTTTATATAACAATAAATCACTTTGCAAGTTCAGCTACTTTTATAACGACAACTCAGCAACCGGTCTGAACACAGCAAGATCCCACAACTAGCAAGTGACCAACTGATGTGCTTCTGAGAGTGTTGGTCAAGGGGAGGGGAATACTGGACCGGAACATTGTGGCGAACATCCTAACTCCCCTTCCAACAGTGCCCATGGGACTTTTACTTCCACCCAACAAACCAGCTGGGCCTCAGTTTAATGTCCAAATCAGGAGGGGAGCTGCATCAGCCATGTTAACAGATCAGCTTTGAATAATTAGGGAGAGACAGGCGTTCGGAGCAGGGTTGCAAGTTGAATTGCTTACTTGGACTGTCCCCTTAAGGCTGCATCTCACACCCTCCCTTGTGGGAACACAGGGAATTGCAATGAAAAATTGGTGTTTGTCAATTTTTGAGGTTAATTAGAGGATACAATGAGAGAAAGACACACAGTGCATTCCAGGGAGATATCGGGACAGGGGTCTTATACCTTATGACATGTGACATTATATTACGCATACAGAGAGGTCACAGGTGGGGCTGTGGGGGTGGTCTTGGAAGACCAAGGGAAACGCCTGAGATTGGGGAGACTGGGGGCCAGCAAAGTGATAAGTCAGCATTCTTCACCTCCTTGGTGACCTGAATTCTACTGTACAGACTGAAAAGCAGACTGAAGTCAGTTGGTATACTGCCTGCAGGGCACAACAACAACTTATATTTATATAGCACCTATGAAATATCCCAGGTGCTTCTCAGGAGCGTGGTAGAACAGCATGACACTGAGCCATTAGCTCAAGTGACCAAATGTTTGGTCTGAGAGGTAGGTTTTAAGGAATAGGACACTCCCAGAGAGGTGTAGGGTGGGAATTCCAGAGCTTGGAGTCTCAGCATCCAAAGGCACGGCCACCAATGGTAGAGGGATTAAAATCGGGGATGCTCAAGAGGCCAGAATTTGAGGATATCTTGGAGGGTTGCCAGGCTGGAGGGGATTACAGAGATAGGGAGGAGCGAGGCCATGGAGGGATTTGAAAACAAGGATGAGGATTTCAAAATCAAGATGTTGCCTGACCAGGATCCAGTGTAGGTCAGTGAGTACAGGGGTGATAGGGGAACTGGACTTGGTTAAAACATGGGCAGCAGATCTTTGGATAACTTCAAAGTTTCCAGTGGGTGGAATGTGGGAGGGCAGCCAGGAGCGTGTTGGGATAGTCGAGTCCCGAGATAACGAAAGCGTGGATGACCCGAGACAGGAGCGAGATTTCAAAAAGGTGGAAACAGGCAGCTTGAGTGATGCCCACGAATAGGGGGTTGGATCTTGGGATCAAACGTGACACCGAGGTCACAAACAGACTGGCTTAAATCGCAGCCTGTTGCCAGAGAGAGGGCTGGAGTTGGTAGTTAGGGAACAGAGTTTGAAACAGGAAGCAAAAACAATCGCTTCAGTCTTGCCGATATTTAATTGGAAGAAATTTCTGCTTATCCAGTACCGGATGTTGAATAAGCAGTTTGACAATTCAGCAACAGCGGAGGAGTGGAGAGAGGTGGTGGCGAGGTGGAGCTGGGTGTCGGCTGCATTCATGTGGAAACTAGCACTACGCGTTCCAATGGTATCGCTGAGGGAAAGCATGTGGATGAGAAACAGGACAGGGTTGAGGATAGATCCTTGGGGGACACCAGAGGTAACAGTGGGGGAGCAGGAAGTTTTGCAAGTGATTCGCTGGCTATGATTAGACAGGTAAGAACAGAGCCAGGTGAGAGCAGTCCCACCCAGCTGGACAGCAGCGGAGAGGGGTTGGAGGAGGAAGCTGTGGTCAAACCGTGTCAAAGGCTGCAGACAGGTCGAGATGGACGAGGAGGGAAAGTTTACCTTTGTCACAATCGCATAGCATTTGTGACTTTGATAAGAGCTGTTTCGGTACAGATGCAATCCCTCCTGATTGGAGGGATCCAAACATGGAATTCCGGGAAAGATGAGAACAGAATTGAGTGGCAATATTTTCAAGGACCTTGGAGAGGAAAGGGAGGTTGGAGATGAAATGGTAATTTGCAAGGACAGAGGGGTCAAGGGTATTTTTTTTGAGAGGGGCGATGGTGTCAGATTTAAAAGGAGAGAGGGACCACACCCGAAGAGAGAAAGCCATTTATAATATTGGCTAACGTGGGGACCAGGAGGGGAGTTTGGGTCATCAGCAGTTTAGTGGCAACAGGACCGAGGTAACAGGAGGTGGGCCTCATGGACAAGATGAGCTCAGAGAGGGCTGATGATGCAAAACTGTCTGGGAATATCAGTTGAGGTGGATGCAAGGAGTCTTCAAGGGGACTTGTACGGGCTAAGTGAGTGGGCAAGAACATGGCAGATGGAATATAATGTGAAAAAGTGTGAAGCTATCCACTTTGGTAGAAAAAAAGCAGAAAGGCAGAATATTTCCTAACTAGTAAGGGGTTGGGAAGTGTTGATGTCCCAAAGGGTCCTGGGTGTCCTTGTTCATTAGTCAGTAAATGTTAGCATTCAGGCGCAACAAGCAATTAGGGAGGCAAATGGTATGTTGGCCTTCATCGCGAGGGGATTTGAGTACAGGAGTAAAGATGTTTTGCTGCTATTGTATAGAGCCTTGGTAAGACTGCACCTGGAGCATTGTGTGCAGTTCTGGTCTCCTTATCTAAGGAAGGATATACTTGTCATAGAGGCAGTGCAACAGATGTTCACCAGTCTAATCCCTGGGATGGTGGGATTGTGTTATGAGGAGACAGGGCCTGTATTCTCTAGAGTTTCAAAGAATGAGAAGTGATCTCATTGAAACTTACAACATTCTCACTGGGTGGATGCAGGAAGGATGTTTCCCCTGGCTGGGGGGGTCTGGAACCAGGGAACACAGTCTCAGGAAACGGGGCTGGTCATTTAGGACTGAGATGAGGAGGAATTTCTTCACTCAGAGGGTGGTGAATCTTTGGAATTCTTTACCCCAGAGAGCTGTGGAGGCTCAGTCATCGAGTATGTTCAAGACAGAGGTCGATAGATTTCTGGATATGAATGACATCAAGGGGCATGGGGATAGCGCAGGAAAGTGGCTTTGAGGCAGACGACCTAACTGAATGGTAGAGCAGGGTCGAAGGGCCAAATGGCCTACTCCTATGTTCTTATGTTTCTATGAGGGGAGATAAGAGAGAGACCAGGTAGAACTCCCTTGCTCCTCTTCCAACAGTATCCATAGGATCTTTTATATCCACTCAAGAGCGTCGGTTTAACATTTCATCCAAAAGACAGTACCTCCGACAGTACAGCAGTCCCTTGGCCGTACACTGGGGACGTCAGCCTGGATTAGGACTCCGAGGTGACAGAGGTTATGACCCACAACTGACACTCTCGGCAGCTGGGAAATTAAGTTTCCACCCCACTTGTTTTATTTTAAACCGAAGATTTACTTCCCATTACAAATAGCAGATCAGCTGCTAAATAGAAGAAATTAAACATTTGCTCTTCCCTTTTATGATGGGAAGTAAAATTTGGAGTGAAAATAGAATTGAGGCTCACACTTCCTTTTCCAATTATCGGCAATGTCAGCTTAGCTCAGCGACTCTCGCTGTCTGACCTCAGACAGAAAGTTCTGGGTTCCAGTCCCACTGCAGAGACTTTTGAACGCAAAATTTAGGGCGGAGGTCAGCAACCTTTCAGGAGGTGGCAATAATAAAAACAAAAAGACTGCGGATGCTGGAAATCCAAAACAAAAACAGAATTGCCTGGAAAAACTCAGCAGGTCTGGCAGCATTGGCGGAGAGGAAAAGAGTTGAAGTTTCGAGTCCTCATGACCCTTCCACTAAGTTAGTTCTGTTGAAGGGTCATGCGGACTCGAAACGTTAACTCTGTTCCTCTCCGCCGATGCTACCAGACCTGCTGAGTTTTTCCAGGTAGTTCTGTTTTTGTTTCAGAAGGGTGGCATGCTGCCTTCATTCGTTCACTGATTTAAGGTTTTAGGTGGCAGCGACACATTTTTACCGTTTATAATTCTGATTATTCTGGAAATTCCAGTTCTCGCCAATCTCATCGACAGTGACAGTATCGAGAGAGCTCTTTTGGTGTACAGGAAAGCCGAAGGTTGAATACCCGAGGGGCAAGCTGCTGCTTCTGCAACAAATGCCCTCCAGGTTTCGTTAAAGAACCACTTGCCCTCCACCCTGGAGTCGGAGACTGAGTTTGTTTAAGGTGAGCGGGGGTGGGGGGGGGTCAGTTAGAAACCAGGAGTTCACGGCCATTTATCATCATCCAGTTCAGCGTAGTTTACGTCTTTTTTTTTCCCCCAAACAAAAAGGCTTTGAGGCGTCAAAAGAGTTTACAAAGCGCACTATAGCCTGGCCTGGACTTATCCACCGAGCGTTGCTGTGAAATGGAATGCCCCCCTCTTCTAGCAACGAGTCAAAGCAGACGGAGCAACAAGGAAATTCACCATTCATCACATCACTCAGCTCTGAATTAGAAACTTCAGGCTCTCTGGATGGATGATCCAGTGAAATTTGACTGTCGGGTGGCCAATCTAATCCTCATATAAAACTTTAAAAATCCCCTTTTCGTTTTTCCCGACCATGTTCGGAGCACCATCTGCTGTCACACACAATATTTTTCCAATGTCAACTGATTCTTCCAAACCGCTTACGAAGGTTCCCGCTATGTTTCCTCCACCACCACCACCCCCAATTCTCGTGTCTCACGGCGGCTTTAGGCAACAAAGTCCCTCAAGTTCATCGAAAGCACAATAATCTCGCCACAACTGCCAAGCGCAGAACGTCATACACACTCTCTCCTCGGGAGCAGCGCTAAACACCTCTGTCTACTTTCCCTCAATTCCTCCTGCCATTTCATTTCATTTAGGCATCTCTCAAGGGTTCCGGCAGAGACAGGCACAGTTCTTTTATCCTGGATACAATCACATCTCTATTTGGCAAATCGTTGAACAAAACCTCCAAACAGCGGAGGAAAGCTTCTTTTATATATTAATAAAAATAAAAAAAAAACTGCGGATGCTGGAAATCCAAAACGAAAACAAAAACAGAATTACCTGGAAAAACTCAGCAGGTCTGGCAGCCAGACCTGCTGAGTTTTTCCAGGTAATTCTGTTTTTGTTTTTGTTTTATATATTCACCATCTGTAAACGGCTTTCTGCTTGTTTTATATATGCCTCTATACAGTGCGCTGTGCAGTTTTGTAGCTTCTGTGGCCTGATTTACGCTGAAGAGTTTGAAAATATTGCTTTGGTTTTGATATCCTGCTCCTGCCTGTCTGACTGATCGATTCAATCTTGTGTCCACTTCGTCAAGAAAGGTTTTCTCGTGCTTTGTCTGAAAATGTCGTTGGGCACTTGATGTGCAGATGAGGCCCACACTCACAGCTGAAAGCGCAGACCCTTCCTTTGAGTAGATCCAAATCTATCAATAAAGGTTGAAATGAACAGACACCTAACTTTGTTTGCTTTGGAGCTGACATTTTGTTAATTGTACCCCTCAATTTACACCGAAAAAAAATCACAGCAGCACAACTGATGTAAGCAGCGAATCAGGGCTTAAGAGTAACCCAGTGATAAATAAAACACAAGCATTTGTGACTTAAATTCTATACATCTTTTAATCGATGTAACATACCTTCTCGGGATAAGTAAATGACAAAATTATTTTCCTTTAGAACTTTTTGTGTTGTTAATTGGACTAGCAGGGTAAGCCACCCAAAATCAGCTCATGTGCCACCTTTAGCAGGTTGCCAACCCCTGATCTAGGGTGACACTCCCAGTGCAGCATTCCTGCAGTGCTGCACTGTCAGAGGTGCCGTCTTTCGGATGAAACGTTAAGCCGAGTGTTACAGCCACCAGGAGGAGTTGGACTGAATTATTATTACTGCTCCCCTCCACTGCCCGTGACAGCAATGGTTTTCATTTCTAATTTAATTTGCTTCCCTTGTTGAAATGGGCAGTGGTGTGTTTCCCAAACCCTGGTTTACAAGGTCCAGTGTTAACGATGACCCCACCCCCCCACCCACGGCAAACTCTTTAAAAGGTGAAACAAAACTAGGATTTAACACATTCATCGAAGGGCGGATCATGACACATATTCACGCTCACCAACATACAAGGTAGAAAGTCAGAGAAAGGGAAAGAAATTACAAATTTCGGGCTATTTAAAAAAATTCAAAAAGGTATTGGCATAAATTCATGTCAGTGGAGCCCAGTAAGTCCATGGTTCCATGAAGGTTCTTTCAGGGGGCTTCACTTGGCAGAGTTCCTGGTCTTGGGCCTAGGGTCTCTGCTGCATCTTCAACTGCCTCAACCAAGCATTCTTGTATTCCGGGAATTAGTTCACTCTGTCGGTGAAATACGGGATTTTTTTCTGGGAGATCCGGCCATGAGAGATTCGGAGGTCAGGGGCAGGCTGCTAGCCTGGAGTTCAGTTTTCTCTTGAGGTTAAACCGCAACAGAAGACAGAATCCAAAAGCTGTATAATTAAAGCAGTTCAAACAGCTCAAGTCTCGGTCATGTGACAGGGTGGTTTTGGGTCGAGCCATTCAGCTAACGGAGGGCTTTAAGGATCCTCGTTAAAAGCCAGTGTATTTTGAGCAGATAACTGTGGAACCATTTGCACAACGTTGGAGATGAGGAGTCGCAATAGCTCTGCCTTTGTCCAGGGCTGGCTGGTGCAGATGTCTCACCTACTAGTCCTTTGTGTAGGCTTGGCTGAAATGTGCATGCAATGCAAAGGGTGTCACCTTCCAGGAGGTTGATGAGTTAGCCTTTGTCCATTTTTAAAAACAGAATTTAAACAAGAGGATATGGAAGAGAAATAACTTTTTTTTTAAGATTTCGTTTTCTTTATACCTTCTCACCATGACAGAAGTCGGGTGTGCCTCCTGGGATGGCGTAAAAGATCCCATTGAGACTTTCTGGAAAAAGAGGAGAGTTCTTCCCAGGGTCCTGGGGCCAATATTTATTCCCCAACTAACGTTAACAACAAATTATTCGCTCATTATCGCTTTTATGTTTGTGGGATCTTGCCGTGCACAAATCGGCTGCCACGTTTCATCCATTACAACAGTGACTGCACTTCAAAAAATACTTCATTGGCTGTAAAGCACATTGGCACATCTGGAAGTCATGAAAGGTGCTATATAAATGAAAGTCTCTCTTCTACTTTACAGGGGAGTATAGTCGCTGTTCTGCAGGTAAACGTGACAGTCAATTTATATAAGGTGCTTAGGTGTAAGAAGTCACCTGTTGTCCTGAGCACCACACTCACAACACATCACGCCCCAAGTTAATCAGCTACGGAATTCCTGAAAATAATATTTTCAGGGTGAAATCTCTTGCAATTACGTTAATCAATACTAACCCCTCCACTATCTCCTCAGAGACCCAGTTCCATGGATTAACCCCTTGCTCACTGAGATATTGGGCTGGATTTTTCAGTATGTGGGGTTCCCTGCACACCCGTCCCCTGGCAATAAAGACAAGGGTGAGCCCAGCCCCGCCGCCCCCCCCAACCACCAACTCTGACGGGACACCCCGCAGGGAGTTAACAGGCAATAAACAGTTCATTAGTTTAAGGTGGGGCATCCACTCTCATCGGGGAGGTAGCTCCAGCTCAGAGCTGCCGGTTGACTCTCCGATACCAGCAGCGCCACTGGGAGCAGTGGGCACTGCTGGAACTGCATGCGAGGAGCCACGGAACCAGAGTTAAAGGTTAAGTGGAGAGATGGTGGTGGTGATGGTGGGGGGGGGGTGGTCTTTCCCAGGCCAGGCTGGCAGATCCTTGCAATGGGGCTGTGGGGGAGGGGAGGTAGCGAGGAGAGTGGGGTAAGGGGTAGACATGGAATGCTGGAGGCTAAAGACCTTGGAGGAGGGCTTCCATTGGAGCCGGGGCGGGGGGGGCCACATCAAGGAAGTTCCCCTGCTGCCAGCCTGTACCCACTATAGCTGCTGGACTGGACTCTGGGCGTGGGTCTCTCCTGCCATTGGTTAAATCCTAGCAGTAGCAGAGTGATGCCCTTAAGTGGCCATTCATTGGTCATGCAGAGGCCGTAATTAGCCCATGGGTGTGCTATGTGACAACAGTCCTGTCGCTGGTAAAACTGCTGCAGGCAGGTGCGCATGCAGGCTAGTACACGGCGGGCGTGCACCTGGAGAGTTTTAAAGCACCCCCCCACCCCCCCCACTAACCCCCCTCCACCCCCCTCCACCCCCCTCCACCGCCCCCCCCGTGACTTGCCCCCTGAACAATCCAGGCCGTTGTCTCCCCAGGTTAGTTTAGAAATTAACCCCCTTCGACCACAGGTCAGGTCTTGTGGTTTTACTGGTTCTGGACAAGGTTGTCATGGGTAACATTATTCAGTCCTTTTAGAATCCAAAGATCAGCAACTGTATCGCTGCTCAACACCGCCAGTCTGGCCGAGCCAGCCTTCGAACGAGGAAGTCACGGGTTCAAGTCTCACTCTAGATACTTCAGCGCACAGTCCAGGCTGTCGCTCCTGGTACAGTACTGAGGGAGTGCTGCACTGTCACAGAGGTGCAGCAATAAACAGAGGAAGGGGGGATTAAGCAGCCATTCCTGCAGGGGAGCAGAGGGAGGTCTGGGCCATTCATGTTGGTCTGTAGCCGTTGCTGATTTCCCTCACTCCGCTCCAACCCACCCACCCCCAGCAGTGTTGAGGTTATTCCCGAAAGGAGGAACCTTCAGAAGCTGCGCTCCCCACCTATTAAAGTCAGTAACGGGGTAAGGGAGGCCGGACAGACAAGTTTGTGTCACCCTGTCGCATGCTGCAACTCTCAGGAGGCGAGGCTGGAAATACTTCCTACAGGGAACATCTGAATGTGAATCTGGCAGAACACACAAAACCACAACAGAGGCGGCTCAGATCCCTCCCGCACGGAGGAATTTCACAATCAGACTCATGGTTACTGCTCCTAATCCAGCAGGCCAAATGAAAAATGAAAACAGGAAAGCCGTGTGTTCAGGCAAAGGAGGAAAGCACGGATTACATCGTCTCGCTAATCTCTCCATAAACATGGCTGCGGTGGAGGGTGACATCCAGACCGACATTTAGAACCAGAAGCCCGACTAACTCGATCTTCTCAGGTCAAACTCAAGAATAACACAGCGACGAGAGGGGGCCATTCAGCCCATCGTGCCTGCGCCAGCCCTTTGGAAGAGCTACTCAAATCAGTCCCACTCTCCCTGCTCTTCCCCCATAACCCTACTAATTCTTCCTTTAAGAGCATTTATCCGGTTCCCTTTTGAAAGTTACGGCTGAATCTGCTTCCACTGCCCTTTCAGGCGGCGCCTTTCCTCAAGTTTAGAGGATTAGGAGGTGATTTAAAGACTCGGCTGAAGGAAAGTGCAATAACTTGATGGAGCTGCAGGTCCGGTGAAGAAAAGGCTAAACTTTATTCAGGAGACACGTAGGAGGTGCTTGTGCACTAGACACGGTCTCTCTATCAGGAGTTCCGGCCACAGGATTACCTGCGCAATAAGCTTATTGGTTGAAGCCCCTGTAATCACATCACATGATGAGCGATCGACAGGAGGGACAGACAATACATCGAGTTACTGCACTTCCTCCCCCTTTAAGTTTGTCGCATTTACAAAAACAAAACACCAGACAGATAGAGAGAAACTATTTCCTCTGCTGGAGGACAGAACCTTAAAAATGAGAACCAGGCCGTTCAGGAATGATGTCAGGAAGCAGCTCTTCACACAATGGGAGCTGGTGGTATTGTCACTGGATAGGGTAATGCTCTGGAGGACCCAGGTTCAAATCCCACCATGGCAGATGGCAAAGTTTGAATTCATTAAAAATCCAGAATTAAAAGTCTAATGATGACCACGAAACCATCGCCGATTGTTGTAAAAACCCTTTAGGGGAGGAAATCGGCCATCTGGTCTGGCCTACATGTGACTGCAGACCCACAGCAATGCGGTTGACTCTTAAATGCCCCCTGAACAAGGGCAGTTTGGGATGGGCGATGAATGCTGGCCTAGCCAGTGACCCCCACATCCAATGAATAATAATATAAAAAAACAAAGGGGAGTGGAACTCTCTCCCCCAAAAAGCTGTTGAGTCTGGTGCTCGACTGAGAATGATTATGTGGAGTTACAGATACAGATCAGCCATGATCCAATTGAATGGTTGAACAGGCTAGATAGAGGGGCTGAATGGACTCCTATTCATGGAACATAACAAATCGCTGAGTGAAAAGAAACTGTCCTCCTTTCCCCAGTGACTCTTTTGCCAGTTTTCTTGTTGCAGGACTGACCAGAACATTCTGTCAGTTGAGCCAAGGTGTATCCTTCAGAATGGAAGGAGTGGTCCAATAGGAACACCCATAACAATTAACAGGAGGTAAAAACAAAAAACAAAAAACTGCGGATGCTGGAAATCCAAAACAAAAACAGAATTACCTGGAAAAACTCAGCAGGTCTGGCAGCATCGGCGGAGAAGAAAAGAGTTGACGTTTCAAGTCCTCATGACCCTTTGACCGAACTGAAGCAGCATCAGCAGAGAAGAAAAGAGTTGACGTTTCGAGTCCTCATGACCCTTCGACCGAACTGAGTTCGGTCGAAGGGTCATGAGGACTCGAAACGTCAACTCTTTTCTTCTCCGCCGATGCTGCCAGACCTGCTGAGTTTTTCCAATTAACAGGAGGTGTTTGAACACCATGATAGTCCAAGCACTCTGCCATGATTGTACAACTCAGTCTGCACATACAGCAGCTAACTCGGCACCTAGCAGAGAGGTGGTTAATCGAAACGGCATTCAGGAGGCGGGCTGATAGGGGTGGGGTAGGGGAAGTTAGCTAGTTCTGCACCTGACGCCTTTATAACCTTTGCTGTGAGAAAGAATTGTCCTGTCGCGTGGGCCCTGCTCAGGCAGGGAGGCTGATATCAGCTGTGACTCAGTGGGTGGCATTCTCGCTCGCTCTGTGTCAGATGGTTGAGTTTGAGTCCCAGCCCGGAGACTTGAGCACAGAATCCAGGGTGACAGCCCCAGTGCTGTACTGAGGGAGCGATCAGGATCAAGGAGCCCTCTGCTCTCTCGGGTGATTGGAAAAGCGCGGTGACGTCTATCTGGGGAACAGTAGGGAGGGTTCTCTCCGGTGTCCTGGCCAAATAATTCTCTCGACCCACATCGCTAAAATAGATCAGATCATTACCGCGTTGCTGTTTGTGGGATCTTGCTGTGCACAAATTGGCTGCCACATTTCCAACATTACAACAGTGATTACACTTGAGCAGTACTTCTCGCTCTCTGACAAATTAAAAGACAGCCACTTAAAGGGATACTGCAAAAGGAAAAACAAAATCTTAAAAGGAAATTTACAAAAGTAAAATGAATTTTATCACCGGGTACGGGGTCAATGTTTATCCCTCAACAAACATCACCAGAGGAGATTAGCTGGTCATTGCTCTGTTGTGGAATCTTGCTGTGCAGAAATTGGCTGCTGCATTGCCTACTACACTTCAAAATAGTGCTTCATTGGCTAGGAAGTATTTGGGATATCCTGTATAACGTGCTACATAAATATAAGAATGTTCTTTTCTAACCCTAGGCAGCCTCTCTCGCTAAACATCTATATTTTCCTCCTGACCCTGTGTTCAAAGGACCTCGAATCTCCTGCTCCATCAGTTTATTATTGAAGAAGAATTCGCTGCATAAAAGGTCTATTTTCACGGAGAGAATATCTCGATCCACGCTCACGGTTTCTAGGGAAACCTTTGAGCCAAGAGGCTGACTGACTGTTGCAGAATACTTGCTGCTCTGTCCCCTCAGTGAATAATCTCAGTATATCAATCCAATTTGGGGTAAACCAGAGGTACTGAGTGGAAGGTCGACCAACACATTCCATGGAACGGAGTATTGGACAGCTTTGTTCATCTGCTCTAACCCCACTCGCCTCTATGAAAGCACTGATCCTCAGTGGGGTTCATTTGGAGTGCTGATAGCCCCTCAGTCACGTTGTGCGCAAGTCTGGGGTGGGCGGGGTGGGGGATGTCAGTAGGATATTCCACCAGAGTGTGAATCTCACCGACCCTTATTTCAGTTGCCATCTAATATGAGGCTTAAAATTCATCAGGTAGAGATACAGCCTGTGCTGCAGCACAGAATGTGCAATAAATAAGAATGTCAGATAACAGCCTTGGCTGTCTTACAATGCTGCAGTTTTAACAATGCTACCAGGGACAATTTCTATCCCGCTTTGTCCAAAGCTGTTAACTGCTACTTGGGCTCGGCCCCTTAGTAGGACAGATTGCTGTAAAGCAGTGAGCCCAGACTATGTTTACACAGTAGACTGACCTGTCTGAACCCATCTCCATCACAATCCTGTTCCAGCTTCCATTCTGACTACTGCTGACAACAGCCGGCGAGCACAGCAAGAGGCAGACCCTTTAACCCTTAGCTTGCTGGAGCCTACTGCTGTGCAATTCACTTTCAACAAGGAGCTGAGCCAGGGATTAGTCCAGTTAATTGGGAGAGACACAAAGACACATGCATACAGGCATGCACACAATAAAAGACTTGCATTTGGCTAGCATATGTCACAAACATTGGATGTCTCAAAGCACTTTACAGCCAATGAAGTACTTTTTGAATTATAGTCACTGTGGTAACCCAGGAAACAGGGCAGCCAATTTGCACACAGCAAGATCCCACAAACAGCAATATGAAATGACAGGATAAGCTAATTCAGTGATGTTGGTTGGGAGACAGAAATTGGCTCCAGGACTTTGGAGATAATCCCCTACTCTTCGTCAAAATGCTGCTCCTGGGATCTTTTATATCCACCCAAAAGGGCAGGTAAGCCCTCGGAGAGAAACACATTTGTGCACATGATGATGCGTGTGCACACACACACGGACAGCACATGTGTCCACGCAAACAAAGTGTCCAAGCAGATGCACATATGCAAAACATATCTAAACGTACACCAACCTGCACATGTACACTCACACATACATTGATGACTGCTAACAAGTCACATTCCTCATACAGTGGATTAAATATCCAGTGGGCAAAAAAATGCAAAGGTATCTCTGAATCTCTGTGCCTCACTCTCTCCTCCAATAGCTCAAGGCGTTTCACCCAGTCCTAATGTTCCCCTCTTTGCCTCAGTGTCAACATTTCATTTGGTTATACTCCTGTGAAGCACATTAGGATATTAACACGATGTTAAAAGTGCAATATTAAAGGGTGCATTGTGGTTACTCCAGCTGTTCGCTGGGTATCGGGCTGCCCTGTGTGGTTGGCTCACTCAGACTGTAGAACTTCCTGAACCACACCAGATGGTTCAACTGTCCAGTGAGCCATTCCAGGAGGGACACCACCCACCTACCAGGGGAGAGACCCACGCACAATGCTGGAACTGGAGATGAGGCAGGTTCCCCTCGTCACACAGATTCCATTCTTGGCTCCTGCCGTTGCCCAGAAGCAGACTTCAGGGGATTGGAAACGAGACACAAAACCACACGGTTTATGTCAACGGAGATTCCAAGCTGAGCAGACTGCAGCTGGCAGGGTCAACGCTCACTTCTGGAAATAATTTTTTTTTAAAACAGAACAGAAATCCATTCAGTCCATCAAAGCTGATCACCATTCTAGCTGATCTTAGCTGACCTGTACATCAACTCCAGGAACCCAGCTTTATTCCATATTTCCAGATTTCTGCTGCCCTTTGTTTGAAACTCTGCTTCCTGGTTTCACTCTTGGGTTCTCGTGTCTCCTTGTTCTGGTGTCTCACACCAGAGGAAACAGTTCCTGTTGAAATATCCTGCTGGCTCCTCACTCTCTCAGTGGTGGTTCAGTGGGTAGGGCTCAAACCGTAACTCAGGGAGTCATGGGTTCAAGCTCCACTCCTGGGATTTGAGTGCAGAAGCCAGGCTGGTACTGCCAGTGCAATGCCGAGGGCGCACCGCATGATCGAGAGGGCCAGTGCACCGCCGAGGGCGCGCCGCGCGATCGAGAGGGCCAGTGCACTGCCGAGGATGCGCCGCATGATCGAGAGGGCCAGTGCACTGCCGAGGGCGTGCTGCGCGGTCAAGAGGGCCAGTGCAATGCCGAGGGCGCACCGCATGATCGAGTGGGCCAGTGCACTGCCGAGGGCGCGCCGCGCGGTCAAGAGGGCCAGTGCAATGCCGAGGGCGCACCGCATGATCGAGAGGGCCAGTGCACTGCCGAGGGCGCGCCACGCGGTCGAGAGGCCAGTGCACTGCCAAGGGCGCGCCGCGCGGTCAAGAGGGCCAGTGATGGGGAGGCGCACCGCACGGTCGAGAGGGCCAGTGCACTGCCAAGGGCACGCCATGCGATCAAGAGGGCCAGTGCACTGCTGAGGGTGCACTGCACGGTCGAGAGGACCAGTGACAGGGGAGGCACACCACGCGGTCGAGAGGGCCAGTGCACTGCCGAGGGCTCGCCGCGCGTTCGAGAGGGCCAGTGCACTGCCGAAGGCGTGCCGCGCGGTCGAGAGGGCCAGTGCACTGCCGAGGGCGCGCCGAGCGGTTGAGAGGGCCAGTGCACTGCCGAGGGTGCACCGAGCAGTCGAGAGGGCCAGTGCACTGCCGAGGGCATGCCGCACGGTTGAGAGGGCCAGTGCACTGCTGAGGGCGTGCCAAGCAGTCGAGAGGGCAGTGCACTGCCGAGGGCGTGCCGCGCGGTTGAGAGGGCCAGTGCACTGCCGAAGGCGCGCCACGCGGTCAAGAGGGCCAGTGCACTGCCGAGGGAGCACTGCACGGTCGAGAGGACCAGTGACAGGGGAGGCACACCACGCGGTCGAGAGGGCCAGTGTACTGCCAAGGGCGTGCCGCACGGTTGAGAGGGCCAGTGCACTGCCGAGGGCACGCCGAGCGGTCGAGAGGGCCAGTGCACTGCCAAGGGCGTGCCGCATGGTTGAGAGGGCCAGTGCACTGCCGAGGGCGCGCCGAGCAGTCGAGAGGGCCAGTGCACTGCCGAGGGCATGCCGCGCGGTTGAGAGGGCCAGTGCACTGCCGAGGGCAGCCCTTGAAGAACAAGCCACACCCCCTCCTCCTTCCTACCCACACTTTAAGCACTGGAGGTTAAAAATCGGGCTTCCTGCTCCCATCACCAAACTTTTTCTGGCATGGGCAATGTGTTATCAGGGTCAATAGGCTTGATATCAAGCCTAATGGGCCCTTAATTGTTTATTTAAATATGGTGGGTGAGCTGCCAATTTTGGTGCCCAACCAGCCCTGTGTTATGAGGGTGAGCTCAGGGGTGGTGGGATGGGTGCCCACCCCATTTTATGCATTCTCCTTCCTTGTGGGAAACATGCCTGCCATGGGCACGTAAAATTCAGCCCATTATAGTATCAATAAAAGAAGCATCACACATACTAATCTTGACATATTAACATACAGACATTGAAAGAAAGTTCCAAGAAAGAATAACTTATTCTAACCTCAAAGATATCCATCAATGCAAACATTCCACTTCCACCTGTGAAAACAGACCCCCGATGAGTTAATCCCTTAGTAAGTCTTGGAGCTCAGCCAAACATTCATAACAAGACCATCAGTGAACTGTATCAACAGAAAGATCGTTAGACATCGGTTTCTCCAGATGGTCATATTATGAATGCTTGGCCGAGCTCCAAGACACACTGATGGATTAACTCATCAGGGGGCCTGGTTTCACTTAAATCTATAAATCCTTAACACTGGGAGCAAACAGGCATACGTAGAGTCATGGATATCATGCTGAAGGCACTGCTTACTTCCATTTGCATGAGAATAGCGGGAGCGGTGACAGGACACCAGGGGAATTCTTGGCTCGTCTTCAAACATTAATCTGAACAAATGGACGGACATGGCCTTAAATTAACACCTCAACTGATACCGTGGTACTCTCCAGTATGACACTAGAGTGTCAGCCTAGATCATAGGTCATGTCAAATGGGCCACAGGTTGAATCACTGAACCGAATCACATAATAGTAGGAGGCTATTCAGCCCTTTGCTCCAATGCTGGCCTGTTGAAAGAGCTATCCAGTTAGTCCTAATCCCCTGCTCTGCCTTCATCGTGCCACAAATCTTTCTCTGTCAATTCTTTTTCCAATTCCCTTTTTGAGAGTTCCTATTGTATCTGCTTCCATCGCTCCCTCAGGGAGTGTGCTCCAGGTCACAATAATTCACTGCATCAAAAAAAATTCTCATCTGCCCTTCTGGTTCTTTTGCCGATTATCCTAAACCTGTGTCCCTCTGGTCACTGATCTTCCTGCCTTTGGATACTGTTTCTCCTTATTTACTTCCTTCAGTATTTTGAACACCTCTGTTAAGTCTCCCCTTAACTTTCTCCGCTCCAAGGAGAACAATTCCAGCTTCTCCAGTCTCGCCACATTGACTGAAGGCCCTCATCTGTGGTGCCATTCTAGTAAATCTCCTCCACACCCTGTCAAAGGTCTTGACATCCTCAAATGAAGGCACATTCTGTAAAAAGCTAATAGATATGACACAACAGAGCTCCTTCCCTCAGCTCCAGGGTGACAATATCTAACCTTGTTCCTGTTAGTATACACTATCTGAACATCTTCCAGTCAGTGACCTCTGCAAGGTCACACACATTGGACAAAGGCAGGACCAGGTTCACTGATGCTGCTTTGCCTCACAGTTGAATAATTTCTCTTCAGAAGAAAAGCAGGCGTGGGAGAACTCCCCAAAAACTTGCTCAAAGAGAGTAGGAGGAGAGAGACGAAGAGGTTAAGGGAGGGAATTGAAGAGTTTAGGGGCCCACGCAGCCTAAGGCTTGGTCACCAATGGTGGGGCAATTAAAATGGGGAGTGCGCTAGAAGCTACAATCAGCACAGGACAGAAATCCTAGGGGGTTGTAGGGGCTGGAGGGGGTTACAGAGATAGGGAGGGATGTAGAGGCTGGAGGGCATTACAGAGATTGGGAGGGTTGTAGGGGCTGGAAGATTGTACAGAGATAGGGAGGGTTGTAGGGGCTGGAGGAGATTACAGAGATAGGGAGGGGTGTAGGGGCTGGAGGAGGTTACAGAGATAGGGAGGGTTGTAGGGGCTGGGGGATGGGTTTGTTACAGAGACAGAGAGGGGTAACTTACCTAGACTTAGCCCCTCCGGTCCTGTGCGAGATGATGGGCAGGAAGACTCCACCATCAGCTCATTCTATCACAATTTTTTTCACTCCAGATCCTGAAGGTGCTCCTTAAACATACTTCACCATGTCTTCATTAGACAGCCCAGCTTCTTTTTCCATCTGGTTGTGTCCATTGTGCTGCCACTCTGTACATCCAGGAGGCAAAATGGATATCCTGCCAGTCTCAGTTGTCTCTCTGTCTCGATGTCCCACAGATGTCTCTGAGCAGTCCTGTCTAGCACTTCTTCATTGGTGATGTTCTGTCCACGTGATGCCCAGCATCTTACATAGGCTGCACTGGTGAAAGACGTCCAATTTATGGGCCATCTTTGCTGTTCTCCGTCAAGCTTGGTTGAAAAAGGTGGCAGGTTGGGTGCGGGGCTAGTGCCCACGCCCTGTAAAAAACCCATCACTGCCACAGAAACAGTGAGAAGCAGCCATAGTGGCAAAACCCCGGCAAGGAAAGGGAGGCACATCCGATGGTCGATGTATCACGGGGTTGGATGAAAGCGGAAAGGGAGGGGTGAGATCATGGAGGGATTTGAAAAAAAGATGAGCATTTTAAAATTGAAGAATTGCAAAACCGGGAATGCAGGGGTGATGGGCAGACGCGGGGGGGGGGGGTGATGGGCAGATGCAGGGGGGGGTGACTGGCAGATGCAAGGCGGGGGGGTGACTGGCAGACGCGAGGGGGGTGGTGATGGGCAGATGCGGTGGGGGCGGTGATGGGCAGACGCGGGGGGGGCGGTGATGGGCAGACGCGGGGGGGGCGGTGATGGGCAGACGCGGGGGGGGCGGTGATGGGCAGACGCGGGGGGGGCGGTGATGACAGGCAGATGCGGGCAGCAGAATTTTGGATCAGACCAAATTTCTAGGGGGTAGAATGTGGGAGACCAGCCTGGAGTGTGTTGGAATGGTCAAGTCCAGAGACAACAAAGGTACGGACGAGGGTTTCAGCAGTGGATGAGCCGAGTTTGGGATGGAGCTGGGTGAGGCTTTGCAGGTGGAAATAGGAGTGTTACTGATGGTGCAGATGTGTGGCTGGAAGCTCATGTCATGGAGAAACATGACACCAAAATTGCAAACAGTGAGACAGTTGTCAGAGTGAGGGATGGGTCAGTGGCTGGGAAATGGAGTTTGGAACAGGGGCAAAAAGGCTTTGATGACAACAATTGACAAACACTGATCCATTGGTTTTCCCTTGGCTGTGGATCATTCCTGCCCCCACCCATCATTCCATCACAGAATCACCAAATCATTACAGCACAGAAGGAGGCCATTCAGCCTATCATGTCCGCACCAGCTCTCAAAATGAGCATCGTGACTTAGGTGTCATTCTCCTGCTTTTTCCCTATGCCCTGTCAGGAATCACCCCTAATAAAAGTGTGATGGTTCTGTGGTCAAATAGCCCACTGATTCCCATTATGAAAGTTCAGACATGAGAGGACCTGCTGACAAAAACTGATACAAAAACAAAAGTTACAACAACAACTGCATTTATACGGCACTTTTAAGAGTGTAATGGAGACAGACAGGTAAAGGGTGGAGAGGTTTAGGGAGGGGATTCCAGAGCTTTCGCCCCAGGCAGCTGAAGGTACAGCTGCCAATGGGAGAGTGATTAAAATCTGGGGTTCTCAAGAGGCCAGAATTGAAGGAGCACAGAGATCAGAGCGTTGTGGGGCTGAAGGAGGTTACAGAGATGGGGAGGGGCAAGGCCATAGAGGGATTTGAAAACAAATTTGAACATGTAAAAAAAAATAATCCTGACCACTGTGCAGATGTTCCCATGAATGCCGTTAGCAATCTGTAACTCACACAAACCACAGAGTCTCAGAGATATACAAATATCAGATATTGAGTCTCAAATACGCACTCAGGGCCACACTCATACCAGCAAGTCAGACTTACAGTTATCACTTCCACCAACCCTCTGCCCTTCTCAAGTGGTAAAGCAAAACTAGGTCAATCCACAAGAACGAGGCACTCCGAGTTCCTCCCACTGGCTCCCTGTTGCTGGAGTGAGATAACGTGTCTGTGACTGTGACTGTACAAGCTTTCCAGTGCCCACAACGGTCTCTCAATTCAGATCAACCCATTGCCCCGACACTCGGGTTCTGGTGAAAGGTCACGACCCAAGATGTTGACTGAGGCCTTCCTCTCTCCACAGCCGCTCTGTGGTCTGTGAGTATTTCCAGCTTTCTGAACTTTTTGTTTCAGTTTCTCAGACTTTTCTTTCTGCTACATCCCACAGGGAACACTTGCTTCAACATTTTTGAATCTCTTGGGTGCCAACATTAGCAGAGTGGGTGGCATTCTCACCTCAGAGTAAGAAGTTCATGGGTTCAAGCCCCACTCACAGAATCACACCGCGCAGAAGAGGCCCTTCGGCCCATCGAGTCTGCACCGACACGTGAGAAACCACCTGACCTACCTACCTAATCCCATTTACCAGCACTCGGCCCATAGCCTTGAATGTTATGACTTGCCAAGTGCTTATCCAGGTACTTTTTAAAGGATGTGAGGCAACCCACCTCCACCACCCTCCCAGGCAGCGCATTCCAGACCGTCACCCTCCTCTGGGTAAAAAAGTTTTTCCTCATATTCCCCCCTAAATCACCTGCCCCTCACCTTGAACTTATGTCCCCTTGTAACTGATCCTTCAATTAAGGGAACAGCTGCCCTCTATCCACCCTGTCCACGCCCCTCATAATCTTGTACACCTCGATGAGGTCGCCCCTCAGTCTTCTCTGTTCCAAGAAAAACAACCCAAGTCTATCCAACCTCTCTTCATAACTTAAATGTTTCATCCCAGGCAACATCCTGGTGAATCTCCTCTGCACCCCCTCCAGTGCAATCACATCCTTCCTATAATGTGGCAACCAGAACTGCACACAATACTCCAGCTGTGGCCTCACCAAGGTTCTATACAACTCCAACATGACCTCCCTACTTTTGTAATCTATGCCTCGATTGATAAAGGCAAGTGTCCAAAATGCCTTTTTGACCACCCCACTAACATGCCCCCTCCACCTTCAGAGGTCTATGAACACACACGCCAAGGTCCCTTTGTTCCTCAGAACTTCCATAGAAACCATAGAAAAGTTACAGCACAGAAGGAGGCCATTCGGCCCATCTTGTCCATGTCAGCCCAAGGACACCCAGGTGCCCTTTCTAATCCCACCTTCCTGCACCCGGCCCATAGCCCTGCAGCTTACAGCACTTTAGGTGCAGATCCAGGTACTTTTTAAAAGAGTTTAGAGTTTCTGCCTTTACCACCAACTTGGGCAGCGAATTCCAGACAACCACTACCCTCTGCGTAAAAATGTTCTTCCTCATGTCCCCCCTACACCTTCTGCCACTTGAATCTATGTCCCCTGGTTCTAGAATTCTCCATCAAGGGAAGCAATTTTATCCTGTCCACTCTATCTATTCCTCTCATAATTTTGTACACCTCAATCAAGTCACCTCTCAACCTTCTTTGTTCCAAGGAAAATAACCCCAACCTATCCAACCTCTCCTCGTAGCTACACTTTTCTAACCCTGGCAACATTCTTGTAAACCTCCTCTGCACTCTCTCCAGAGCTATTACGTCCTTCCTGTAATGTGGTGACCAGCACTGCACACAATACTCCAGTTGTGGCCTCGCCAGTGTTTTATACAATTCCAACATTATATCCTTACTTTTATATTCTATACCTCTGCCAATGAAGGAGAGAATTCCATATGCCTTCTTTACAACCTTGTCTACTTGAAATGCTGCCTTCAGGGACCTGTGTACTTGTAAGCCAAGATCTCTCACTTCATCTACCCCTTTCAGTATATTCCCATTTATTTTGTAATCCCTGTAAATGTTTGACCTCCCTAAATGTCTGACCTCACACTTCTCTATGTTAAAATCCATCCGCCACTTTACCACCCACCCCACCAACCCATCTATATCGTTTTGGAGATTATGGCTTTCCTCTACACTATCCACTACTCGGTCAATCTTTGTGTCATCTGCAAATTTCCCAATCGTGCCCCCCACGTTCACATCCAAATCGTTAATATATAACACAAACAGCAAGGGTCCCAGTGTATTGCCGTTCATTGAATACTTCCTTGTCAAATCACTCCTTCCAAAGTGTATCATCTCTCACTTTTCAGGGTTAAATTCCATCAGCCACTTATCTGCCCATTTGACCATCCTATCAATATCTTCCTGTAGCCCAAGACACTCAACCTCACTGTTAACCACCTGGCCAATCTTTGTGTCATCTGCAAATTTACTAATCTTCTCCCCAACATAGTCATCTATGTCATTTATATAAATGACGAATATAAATGACCCAGCACAGATCCCTGTGGTACGCCACTGGACACTGGCTTCCAGTCACTAAAGCAGCATTCTGTCATCACCCTCTGTCTCCTACAACTAAGCCAATTTTGAATCCACCTTATCAAATTACCCTGTATCCCATGTCCTTCTTTATAAGTCTCCCATGTGGGACCTTGTCAAAGGCTCCAGAGACTTGAACCCTTGGTGATGGTCAACAACCCCAGTGCTGCACTATCAGAGATTACTTATTTTTCAGATACAACATTAAACCAAGGCCCCATCTTGCTGCTCAAGTGGGTGTAAAAGATCCCATGGCCTCTATTTTGAAGAAGACCAGGGCAGTTTTCCCTGGGGTCGATATTTATCCCCACACCAAAGTCACTACAAACAAACGCTCAGGTCATTTTCACTGTTGTTTCTGGGATCTTGCTGTGTGCAAATTGGCTGCTGTGTTTCCTACATTACAAAAGTGACTACACTTCAAACAGTACTTCACTGGCTCTGGAGCACTGTGGGACAAGGGGTTGAGAAAGCCCATAAGAAATAGGAGCAGGGGGAGGCCATTCAGCCCCTCGACCTGCTTCGTCATTCAATATGATCATGGCTGATCTGATTGTGGCTTCAACTCCACTTTCCTGTCCAGCATCCCCCCCCCCACCCCCCCATAACCCTTGAATCCCTTGTCTATCAAAAATCTGTCCACCTCAGCCTTGAATTATATTCAACGAGCCAGCCTCCAGTGCTCTCTGAGGGAGAGAATTCCAACAAGAGTGAGGATGCTCAGAGAGAAAAGAAATCCCTCCTCATCCCTGTTTTAGATGGTAGACCCCTTACTTTTAAACTGTGTTCCCCTCGTTCTAGATTTCGGGGGGTAGTGGTGGGGTTGGGGGGGGGGGTAGAAAAATCCTCTCAGCTTCCAGCCTGTCAAGAACCCTCAGAATCTCGCACCTTTCAATAAGATCACCCCTCATTCTTCTAAACTCTAAATGAGCACAGACATCAAAGTGAAAGACTTTCTTAGAGGAATTGGAATTGAAACAAAAACTATCAACGTGTCAGCAGCTGCCAGTCCCTGACAAGACTCTTCAACCTCTAACTTTCCGATTAGAGCCACTTTCCCGTGATGTGTTCTCTTTGTGTGTGTGGAGGGGCGGGTATTAAACATTTAATCAAACCCCACCAACCCCAACCCCCCCAAGTCAATGTCCAAATTCGTTACAGGTTTACATCAATTTCACCCCGTTACATTACCTGGGCTGAAACCTCCTTGGAAGTAGAGGACAAGCAGCAGAAAGGATCCCAGGCAAGTCAGGGCTGCTATCCGGACCAGCCTGCCCGTCCTCATTGCCTTCAGCTCCAGCTTGTATCTGCTGCAACCGGGGGGGGGGGGGTGGGGTGGGGTGAAGGGTCCCAGCTCCTCTCACACACCCACCCCTCCCGCCTCCTGCCTCCCGCCTCCTGCCCCACCACCTTCAGCTCCGATACCCGTCCTGCTACAATGTAACGCGGGCTTTTAATGTAACAGGTTTCCACCTCCCGGAACCCACCACCAGCCCGGGGGACAGGGAGAGGCACAGGCTTCAGCAACTTGTCCGGAAACTCCTTTTTCACCAGTTTTTTAACGGAGTGACCTGATCACCATGTCAATTTTACAATTACTTTTTTTATGTGTGTGTGTGTGTGTGTGTGTGGGGGGGGGGGGGGGGGGGTGGAAGGAGGGGTTGGAAATGTGAAGTATGTTTCCCACCACCCCGCCCCCCCCTCCTCCCCTCTGCCTCTTCAGCCACCCCCTTCAAGCGGTTTTGTTCATTCCGCTACCGTAATGTTTCTAAGAAGCGGACCCCCGGCCCTTGAGAAGCAAGAGGGGAGGGGGAGAGAGGTGGAGGGGGTTGGGGGGGGGGGGGGGCGGGTTTGTCCTGTTTATCTGTTTAATGCATTCCCAATTTTTGTCTCTTCTAAAGAGTTGACACTTGTTCTGCGCCCAGGTTCATTGGAAGGGTAGACCCAGGGCAGGAGGAGGCCATTTGGTCCGTTGCATCTGTGCTGGCTCCTCGCCAGAGAATTCATATAGCGCCTTTCCCATCCTCAAATATCCCAAAGTGCGCTATGTCGCTGGATCATTTTCCCTCAGAAGATACTGGCTGCGAAATAATTAAAGGGTCGAGTGTTGCTTGACAATCCAATCCCTGTGTTAGCTTCTGAGAAACAGGCTGGAGGTTGGTACAAATTGGATAGTCTTGGGGGGGGGGGGGCTTCAGTCCTCAGCCCAGCAGGGGTGAGCAGCCGTGTTGTCTGTCGCACTGAGCGCTGTCTCTGAACCTCAAGGCCACAGTGAATCCCAGAGAGACCCCTCCTTGTCTGTGACTTCATAGCTGAGGTGAGACTGAGGGATAAAGAGTGAAGGGCATGGGGGGGTCGGGGGGGGGGTGGGGTGGGTGGAGGGGTTATGAAGAGATGAGGCAAGGGGAGATGGGGGAAGGTGGGGTGATGGAGTTGGGGGATATGAGGGTCTTGCAGGGGAGTGTTTAATTGAATTTTGCCTTTAACATCCCTGAAACCAGGCATTGAATTAGCACTTTATCTAAAGTTTGGCATCTCTAATAAAGCCTCCAAACTCGCAGCCTCTATCATCTAGAAGGACAAGGGCAGCAGACGCATGGGAGCACCACCACCTGGAAGTTCCCCTCCAAGCCGTTCACCATCCTGACTTGGAAATATATCGCCATTCCTTCACTGTCGCTGGGTTAAAATCCTGAAACTTCCTCCCTAACAGCACTGTGGGTGTACCTACACCACATGGACTGCAGCGGTTCAAGAAGGCAGCTCACCACCGCCTTCTCAAGGGGCAATTAGGAATGGGCAATAAATGCTGGCCCAGCCAGCAATGTCTGCACCCCAAAATAAAATGCACTCCCCCAATACCACACTGGATAACATGCTCAAGCCTCTGGAGCGGGAGTTGAACCCATAAATGTCTTACTCAAAAGGATCAGGTGCTACTGACTGTGATTGAGTAAAGAATATTTACCTCTTCTTACTGACTATGTTTGTTTAAAAAAAAAGCATTTTGTCGAATTCAGTGACATAAATGTATGCCAATAGCTGCTGAATGTTAATGATCAGTTTATGATGTGATTCACAGCTTAGTGAATTAGGTTTAAAACATTGTAAAGAATGATGACCCTCATTTAATGACCTGACCTAGATAAGCTGACTGTCAGTGAGCACTGTGCTGGTCAATAATTAATCAGAGTAACCAGCTCTGCAAACGAGCTTTGGGCAGCAAGAAAAATCAACTCATGCCCACTCCCAAATCACGTATCATCAAACATTCCCCTCCATGGCCTCAGCCCTCCCTATCTCTGTAACCTCCTCCAGATCCACGACCCACACAGATCTCCCTGATCCTCCAATACTGGCCTCTTGTAAGTTCCCAATTTTAATCGCTGCACCATTGGCGGCCGTGCCTTCAGCTGCCTGGGTCCTAAGCTCTGGAACTCCCTCCCTAAACCTCTCAACCTCACTTTCCTCCTTTAAAATGCTCCGTAAAACCTACGTCTTTGACCAAGCGTTTGGTCAGCTGCCTGCCCTATTATCTCCTGTTGTGATCGGTGTCCTATTTGCCCAATAACACTCCTGTGAAACACTCTGGGATGCTTGATATGTATTTATTCCCCAACCAACATGTGAAATAGATTATCTGGCTATTTACCTTGTGGCTATTTATGGGAGCTTGCTGTGTGCAAATTGGTTGGCACATTTCCTGCTTTACAACAGTGACTACACTTCAGCAGTACTTCATTGGTTGTAGATCACTATGGGATGCCTGAAGGTGGTGAGAGGTGTTACACAAACACAGATGTTTTCTTCAGCCTCTCTAAAATTGTGCTGATTTGTGACATTAATTCGCTAACGTCAGTATTTCAGTGATACACCAATGATAGTGGAACACTTTAATAAATGTCTACGGGTTGTTTACCACAAGCATCAGACCTGTCATCGACTGCAAAAAAAACAGCTCAGGAAGTGACAATCTTTTTCCACCCTGTTACTCAAGCCAAACTTGAGTTCCATTGTTTTAAACCATAATGTTTTAATTCAAAATTTACTTCAGCTATTAATTATCTATTTACTGGGGATCAGGTATGTTCCTTCTTTACATTTCGTATTCTTCACCCATCCAGAATGGTGTGTTAGCCGTTAATCAGTAGCTCACACACAGAGGCAACTGTGTCAGAGTAGTATTGCAGACTCAAGCCCTCACTCAAGACTGACAGTCTAGTTAAGTACTGGGCAAATGCCATCTTTCAGATGAGAGATTAAACTG
Organism: Carcharodon carcharias; assembly: GCF_017639515.1. Classification (NCBI taxonomy): domain Eukaryota; kingdom Metazoa; phylum Chordata; class Chondrichthyes; order Lamniformes; family Lamnidae; genus Carcharodon; species Carcharodon carcharias. The sequence continues at coordinate 7,462,508 of NC_054473.1, forward strand.
AGGTCTCTGTCTTCCCTCTCGGCTGGATGTAAAAGATCCCATTGTGTGTCTATTTCAGATAAGAGCAGGGGAATCATTCCCACTGTTCTGGCCAGTATTTATCCCTTAATTATTATCATAAACTGATCATCTGGTCATTAGCACACTGCTGTTTGAAGCTTGCTATGGGCAAGTTGGCTCCCTCTGTTTTCCTAATTTACATTAGTGACTACACTTAAAAAGTGCTTCATTTTCTGTAATGCACTTTGGAACACCCTGAGGCTGTGAAAGGTGCTACAGAAATGCAAGGCTCTCTCCTTGCAATTGAATGATGTACATGAGCACACAGATGAATATCCACATCGACACACAAAGCAAAACACATATTTAGAACTGCGATCTCAGTTAGTACTGGACAGCCAGCGGTGGTGCTGATGCAGCTCACTGCATGTTGACCAGTTTCAAACAGTTCCAGCTGACAGGAAGGTAAGTGTAGGAGGGACATAGTCAAGGTTTCAGCAAGCGACGAAGGGCGGGGGGGGGGATGCCGGAGTCCCAGGAAATATGCTGTGGATCATGCAATTTTTTTTCTGTTCATGGGATGTGGACATCGCTGGCTGGGCCAGCATTTATTGCCCATCCCTAATTGCCCCTAGAGAAGGTGGTGGTGAGCTGCCTTCTTGAACTGCTGCAGTCCATGTGGTGTAGGTACACCCACAGTGCTGTTAGGGAGGGAGTTCCAGGATTTTGACCCAGCAACAGTGAAGGAACGGTGATATATTTCCAAGTCAGGATGGTGAACGGCTTGGAGGGGAACTTCCAGGTGGTAATGTTCCCATCGATACGCTGCCCATGTCCTTCTAGCTAGTAGTGGTTTTGGGTTTGGAAGGTGCTGTCTAAGAAGCCTTGGTGAGACGTGATCTTGTGAAACTGCAGCATCATAGCAGAAACAAAACACCTCATCGGGCTCCACAGTAACAGGAAGAGGCCATTCAGCCCCTTCAATCTGATCCAGCCATGAGTTAGACCATGGTTGATCTGTACCTCAGCTCCATTCACCCACCGTTACTCCATGTCCCTTTCTTATGTTTTAGATTATCTGGTTCGCTTTGTTCAGCAATCACGAGCTGCGCCCTTGATATTCACACATTAGTTGGTGCTTGAAACAATATAGGCAGAGAGACCGATTAACTGAACAAACACTGGTGGTTTATTGGAACTAAGCACACAGCACTCACAGAATGTGCGTTCCTTCAATTATCTCCAGCTTTTGACTTACAGTTACCCAAGTAGCCACTGCTGTTTAACGATTGGTTGATACAATCATGTGGTCAGTTAACTACATTCTCTTAAAGGTACATTGCACTCCACTTTACGACGCCCTTGATACCTTTAACCCAACAAAAAGAATCTACCAATCTCAGTCTTGAAAGATCCAGCTGTTCCCCAGCATCCACTGCCTTTTGGGTGGCAGGGAGTTCCTGATCTTTGTGTGGAGTAATCCTTGATTTCAGATCAAGCCTTGCTGTACAACAATGGAAAACAGACCATGTCTGCTACTTTAATCCGTTTGAAACATCTCACAGAACATGGGAGTCAGCGCTGCAGCATGACAAACACATCTGGGCTTTCACCTTTGGATACCTGGCTATAATTTCAGGTCAAGTTGAAAGAAGGAGAGGGTAAGGCTGTAGGGGAATCTGGCGACATGAGTTTAGCTGTCTCGTCCCACTTCTCACTAATTATAGGACTCGCAGCCAACTGGCACAACCCTGCAGTTAAGCAGAAGGATGACTGGTGTGGGAATTAGAAAAAAATGCAGAATAATAATGGGGCACACAAGCTGGTATAGTTCAAAGGGAGCTTCAAAAAATAATCCCTTCACAAATAATTAGCATGAAGTACAGCAAGTAATGAGGAAGGCAAATGGGATGTTGGCCTTTATTGCGAGGGGGATGGAGTATAAAAGTAGGGAAGTCTTGCTACAACTGTACAGGACATTGGTGAGATCACAACTAGAGTACTGTGTACAATTTTAATCTCCTTACTTAAGGATATACTTGTATTGGGAGCAGTTCAGAGAAGATTCACTAGGCCGATTGCTGGATCGGAGGAGTTTGTCTTATAATGAAAGATCAAGCAGGTTGGGCCTATACTCACTGGCGTTTCGAATAAAGAGAGGTGACCGTATTGAAACATATAAGGTTCTGAGGGGATTTAACAGGCTGGATGCTGAGGGGATGTTTCCCCTCGTGGGGGAATCTAGAACCAGGGCACACAGGCACACAATAAAGCATCCCCTATTTATGATGGAGGTGAGGAGGAATTGATTTTCTCAGAGGGGTGTTAGCCTTTGGAATTCTCTTCCACAGTGAGCAGTGGAGGTCATTGACTATATTCAAGACTGAGAAAGACAGATTTTTGATCTACAAGGCAGTCAAGAGTTATGGGGGAACAGGCAGGAAAGTTGGGTTTAGGCCACAATCAGATCAGCCATGATATTATTGGGTGGCAGAGCAGGCTTAATGGCTGCATGGCCTACTCCTGCTTCTATTTCTTATAAACATGCTGTACCTGTCCTGGGAGTGTTTGATGGGGACAGTGTAGAGGGAGCTTTACTCTGTATCTAACCCCGTGCTGTACCTGTCCTGGGAGTGTTTGATGGGGACAGTGTAGAGGGAGCTTTACTCTGTATCTAACCCCGTGCTGTATCTGTCCTGGGAGTGTTTGATGGGGACAGTGTAGAGGGAGCTTTACTCTGTATCTAACCCCGTGCTGTACCTGTCCTGGGAGTGTTTGATGGGGACAGTGTAGAGATAGCTTTACTCTGTATCTAACCCTGTGCTGTACCTGTCCTGGGAGTGTTTGATGGGGACAGTGTAGAGGGAGATTTACTCTGTATCTAACCCCGTGCTGTACCTGCCCTGGGAGTGTTTGATGGGGACAGTGTAGAGGGATCTTTACTCTGTATCTAACCCCGTGCTGTATCTGTCCTGGGAGTGTTTGATGGGGACAGTGTAGAGGGAGCTTTACTCTATATCTAACCCTGTGCTGTAGCTGTCCTGGGTGTTTGATGGGGACAGTGTAGAGGGAGTTTTATTCTGTTGGGAGGGTTTAAACTAAATTGGCAGGGGGATGGGAACCTGAGATGATGCTCAGGTTTGAAGAAAGCAAAAATTTGTAGAAAGCAAAAACAGAAGAGAGGCGAAGCATAGTCAAGCATCAAATAGCACCAGGATAGAGAATAACTTTATAAAAGCAGAGTTAAAGTACTCTATCTGAATGCATGTAGCATTCGCAAAAATGTTTTTGATTTGAAGGCACTAATTGAGGTAAATGGGTTTGATTTAATTGCCATTACCAAGAGACTTGGCTGCAGGGTGACCAAGACTGGGAACTGAATTTGCACTCAGAAGGGATATGGACAATATGAAAAGAAGGTGAGGGAGCATGAGATTAATGCATTAGTAAGAGAGGATCGAAGGATCGAGATGTAGAATCAGTTCGAGTGGAGCTGAGAAACAGCAAGGGGCAGCAAACATTGGTGGGAGTTGTTTATAGGCCACAAACTGTAATGCTAATGTTGGCACAGTCTAAATCAGGAAATTAGAGATGCATGTAACATGGGTAATACAGTAATAATGTACAATCTACACATCGACTGGATTCACCAAATCAGTACTAATGCTGTAGAGGAGGAATTCTTGGAGTGTGTACGAGGCGGGTTTCTGGAACAGTACATTGAGAAGCCAACTAGGGATTGGGCAAGTTTCTACTTAGTGTTGTGTAAAGAGAGATGACTAATTAATAACCTAACTGTAAAGGAGCCTTTGGGAAATAGTGACCATAATATGGTAGAATTTTCCATTAAGTTTCAGTGCGATGTAGTTCATTTTGAAAGTAGGGTCTTAAATTTGAAGAAAGGAAACTATGAAGCTATGAGGGGCAAGTTGGCTATGGTGGATTGGGGAAAATACACAACAAGATTTGACGGTAGACAGGCAATGCCTAGTATTTAAAGAAATACTACACTGTCTACAACATACATTCCTCTAAGGCACAAACACCCAAAGGGAAAGGTAAATCAACATTGGTTAACAAAAGAAGTTAAAGACTGAAATAGATCAAAGGAAGTGGTTTATAAGGATACCAGAAAAAGGGTAAGCCTGAGGATTTGGAGCAATTTAGAATCCAGTAAAGGAGGACCAAAAAACTGATTAAGAAAGATAAAAGAGAATATGAATGCAAATTGGTGAGGAACATAAAGGTGGACTGTAAAGCTTCTTTAGGTATGTGAAAAGGAAAAGATTAGCCAGGACAAATGTGGGTCCATTACAGATGGGGACAGGAGAATTTATAGTGAAGAACAGGGAAATGGCGGAGAAACTTAACAGTTACTTTGCGTCTGTCTTCACGGAAGATGATGCAGAAGATCTCCCAGAAACATGAGGTGACCAAGGGACTTGTGAAATTCGGGAACTAAAAGAAATTAGTATTAGTAAAGAGATAGTTCTTGAAAAGTTAACTGGAGTGAAGGTTGATAAATCCCCTGGACCAGAGTGATGAAGGAGGTGGCCAGAGAGGTAGCAGAGGCATTGACAGTTACCTTTCAAAATTCTATAGATTTTGGAAAGGTTCCAGTGGACTGGAAAGTAGCAAATGTTACCCCATTATTTAAAAAGGGAGGGAGGGAGAATGAAGAACAACAGACCTGTTATATTGACATCAGTAGTAGGGAAAATGTTGGAATCTATTATAAAGGATGTGATATCTGGGCATTTAGAAAAGAGTAGTAAAATTAGGCTGAGTCAACATAGATTCCTGAAAGGGGAATCATGTTTGACAAACTTGTTGGAGTCTTTTGAGGATGTTACTTGTAGCATAGATAAAAGAGAAGCAGCGGATGTGGTGTATCTGGATTTTCAGGTTAGTAAATAAGATTAGAGCACATGGGATTGGTGGAAATATACTAGTATGGATTGAGAATTGGTTAACAGGCAGAAAGCAGAGAGTAGAAATAAATGGATCATTCTCAGGATGACAGACTGTTACTACTGAGGGTACTGTAAGGACCAGTGCTAGGTCCCAGCTATTCACAAGCTATATAAATGATTTGGATATGGAAACCAATTGTAATATTTCCAAATTTGCTGATGACACCAAACTGGGTGGGAACATATGTAGTGAGGAGGATGCAAGGAGGCTTCAAGAGGACTTCGACAGGCTAAGTGAATGGGCTAGAACACGGCAGATGGAATGGAATGTGAATAAGTGCGAAGTTATTTACTTTGGTAGAAAAAACAGAATATTTCTTCAATGGTGAGAGGTTGGGAAGTGCGGTGACCAAAGTACCTGGGTGCCCTTGCTCATAAATCACAAAACTTTAGCATGAAGGTGTAGCAAGCAATTGGTATGTTGGCCTTCATCACAAGGGGATTTGAGTACAGAAGTAAAGATGTCTTGCTGCTCTTATAGAGCCTTGGTGAGACCTCACCTGGAGTATTGTGTACAGTTTTGGTCCCCTTATATAAGGAGGGATATACTTGCCATAGAGGAAGTGCAATGGGGATTCACCAGATTAATCCCTGGGATGGCGGGACTGTTTTACGAGGGGAGATTGAAGAGACTGGGTCTGAATCCCTTAGAGTTTCAATATGAGAGGCAACCACATTGAAATTTACATAATTCTTACAGGACGTGACAGGTGGATGTAGATAAGATGTTTCTCCTGGCTGGTGTGTCTAAAACCAGGGGACATAATCTCAGGATAAGGGGTAGGCCATTTAAGACTGAGATGAGGAGGAATTTCTTCAATGAATCTTTGGAATTCTCTACCCCAGAGGGCTGTGGAAACTTAATCATTGAGCATGTTCAAAACAGAAATCAATAGATTTCTGGAGACCAATAGGCAATGGCATAGTGGTATTGTTACTAGGCTATTATTCCAGAGACCCAGGGTAATTATCTGGGGACCTGGGTTCGAATCCTGCCTCAGCACATGGTGGAATTTGATTTCAATAAATATCTGGAATTAAAAGTCTAATGATGGCCATGAAACTGATAACCCACAGATCTAGCAACTCAAGGTAAAAACCCATCAGGTTCACTAATGCCCTTTATGTGGCCTACATGTGACTCCAGACCCACAGCAATGTGGTTGACTCTTAAATGACCTCTGAAATGGCCAAGCAAGCCACTCAGTTGTAACAAACTGCTACAAAGTCACAAAAAAGGAATGAAACTGGACGGACCACCCAGCATCGACCTAGGCACCAGAAACGTCAATGGCAATATCAGCCCTGTCAACCCCACAAAATCCTCCTTACAAATATCTGGGGGCTAGTGCCAAAATTGGGAGAGCTGTCTCACAGATTAGTGAAGCCTGAAATAGTCATCCTCATGGAATCATAACTTACAGATAATGTCCCAGACTCCACCACCACCATCCCTGGGTATGTCCTGTCCCACTGGCAGGACAGACCCAGCAGAGGCGGTGACACAGAGGGATACAGTCAGGGGGAGAGTTGCCCTGGGAGCCCTCAACATCAACTCTGGACCCCATAAAGTCTCATCAGGGCAAGGAAACCTCCCCACGTACTGCCCTCCCTCAGCTGATGAATCTGTGCTCCTCCATGTTCAACACCACTTGGAGGAAGCACTGAGGGTGACAAGGGTGCTGAATGTACTCTGGGTGGGGGACTTCAATGTCCATCACCAAGAGTGGCTCGGTAGCACCACTACTGACTGAGCTGGCCAAGTCCTAAAGGACATAGCTGCTAGACTGGGTCTGCGGCAGGAGGTGAGGGAACCTACAAGAGGGAAAAACATACTTGACCTCATCCTTACCAACCTGCCTGCCACAGATGCATCTGTCCATGACAGTATCGGTAGGAGTGACCACCACACATTGTGGAGATGAAATCCCATCTTGAGGATACCCTCCATCGTGTTGTGTGGCACTACCACCATGCTAAATGGAATAGATTTCGAACAGATCTAGCAACTCAAGACTGGACGTCCATGAGGCTCTGTGAGCCATCAGCAGCAGCAGAATTGTATTGGAAGACAATCTGTAGCCCAGTATATCCCCCACTCTACCTTTACCATCAAGCCAGGGGATCAACCCTGATTCAGTGAAGAGTGCAGGAGGGCATGTCAGGAGCAGCACCAAGCATACCTAAAAACAAGGTGTCAACCTGATGAAGCTATAACACAGGTCTACTTACATGCCACACAGCATAAACAGCAAGTGATAGACAGCTAAGTGATCCCACAGCCAAAGGATCAGATCTAAGCTCTACAGTCCAGCCACATCCAGTCGTGAATGGTAGTGGACAATTAAACAACTCACTGGAGGAGGACACTCCACAAATATCCCCATCCTCAGTGATGGAGGAGCCCAGCACAGCAGTGCAAAAGATAAGGCTACAGATTTGCTACAATCTTCAGCCAGAAGTGCCGAGTGGATGATCCACCTCGGCCTCCTCCGGAGGTCCCCAGCATCACTGATGTCAGTCTTCAGTCAATTCAACTCACTTCACACGATATCAGGAAATGGCTGAAGGCACTGGATAGTACAAAGGCTATAGGCCCTGACAATATTCCGGCAATAGTACTGAAGACTTGTGCTCCAGAACTTGCCACGCCCCTAGCCAAGCTGTTCCAGTACAGCTACAGCACTGGCAACTACCCGGCTTTGTGGGAAATTGCCCAGGTATGTCCTGTATACAAAAAGCAGGACAAATCCAACCTGGCCAATAACTGCCCCATCAGTCTACGCTCCATCATCAGCAAATTAATGGAAGGGGTCATCAACAGTGCTATCAAGTGGTACTTATTTAGCAATAACCTGCTCACTGACGCCCAGTTTGGGTTCCGCCAGGGCCACTCAGCTCCTGACCTCATTACAGCCTTGGTTCAAACATGGACAAAAGAGCTGAACTCCCGAGGTGAGGTGAGAGTGACTGCCCTTGACATCAAGGCAGCATTTGACCAAGTGTGGCATCAAGGAGCCCTAGCAAAGCTGGAGTCAATGGGAATCAGGGGGCAAACTCTCCACTGGTTGGAGTCATACCTAGCACAAAGGAAGATGGTTGTGATTGTTGCAGGTCAGTCATCTCAGCTCCAGGACACCACTGCAGGAGTTCCTCAGTGTAGTGTCCTCGGCCCAACCATCTTCAGCTGCTTCATCAATGACCTTCCTTTCAGCATAAGGTCAGAAGTGGCGATGTTTGCTGATGATTGCAAAATATTCAGCACCATTGACACTTCCTCAGATACTGAAACAGTCCATGTCCAAATGCAGCAAGACCTGGACAAGGACCTGGCTTGGGCTGGCAAGTGGCAACATTCACACCACACAAGGGTCAGGCAATAACCATCTCCAACAAGAGAGAATCCAACCATCGCCCCTTGATGTTCAATGACATTACCATTACTGAATCCCCCACTATCAACATCCTGGGGGGTTACCATTGACCAGAAACTGAACTGGACTAGCCATATAAATACTGTGGCTACAAGATCAGGTCAGACTCTAGGAATCGAGCGACGAGTAACTCACCTCCTGTCTCCCCAAATCCTGTCAACCATCTACAAGGCACAAGTCAGGAGTGTGATGGAATGCTCCCCACTTGCCTGGATGAGTGCAACTCCCACAACACTCGAAAAGCTTGAAACCATCCTGGACAAAGCAGCCTGCTTGATTGGCGCCCCCATCCACAAACATTCACTCCCTCCACCACCAATGCACAGTAGCAGCAGTGTGTACCATCTACAAGATGCACTGCAGGAATTCACCAAGGCTCCTTAGACAGCACCTTCCAAACCTACGAGCACTACCATCTAGAAGGACAAGGGCAGCAGATAGATGGGAACATCACCACCTGGAAGTTCCCCTCTAAGTCACTCACCATCCTGACTTGGAAATTTATCGCCGTTCCTTCACTGTCGCTGGGTCAAAATCCTGGAACACCCTCTCTAACAACACTGTGGGTGTACCTACACCACAAGGACTGCAGCGATTCAAGAAGGCAGCTCACCACCACCTTCTCAAGGGGCAGTTAGGGATGGGCAATAAATGCTGACCCAGCCAGTGACACCCACATCCCAGGAATGAATAAAAGAAAATCAGGGATATGGAGATAGCGCAGGAAAGTGGTGTTGAATGTGGTGTTGAGGTAGATGATCAGAGATGATCTAATTGAATCGCAGAGCAGATTCAATAAACTGCATGGCCTACTCTTGTTCCTATCTATCTAACCCCATGTCACACCTGTCCTAGGAGTGTTTGATGGGGACAGTGTAGAGGGAGCTTTACTCTGTATCTAATCCCGTGCTGTACATGTCCTGGGAGTGTTTGAAATGGGTGCCTCAAATGAGACAGTGTTTTTAAGGTTATGAGCACAGTTTAAAAATAAAACACATTAAGAATTACAAAAGAATGATTGTATAAAGTTCATGTGTATGATAGTGTCCTTTATTTTAACCATTTAACAGCACTTCACTTTCTGTTACACAGTGTTTTCTGGGAATTCCAAATCTCCCGAATTTCTCTCAAGATCGCAGGAAACTGAAAAGCAGAAGACGAGAATGAGTTTAGTGAGTTGCTGTGATGCCATATTCCAGTTAATTCCCTTTTGTCAACAGCCACACCCCTGGAAGTTAGTGGACGGGTGCAAAACATACTCTGGAAGGTGAATGGAATATTGTCCTCTATCTCCCTGGGATGGAAATCACAGGGGAGGAAGTGATGTTAAAGCTACTGAACACTGCTTGGGGCTACAGGTGCATAGTGTTCACGTTGCTGGACTAGTAATCCAGAAACCTGCTGTACTAATTGTGGACATGAGTTCAAATCCCATCACAGCAACTGGGAGGAATTTAACTTTAATGAATTAAATCACACTGGATTAAAAAAAACTAGTCTCAGCAATGGTGACCACGAAACTAGCATTGATGGTCAGAAAAACCGATCTGGTTCACTAACGGCCTTTAGGGAAGGAAATCTGCTGTCGTTACCTAGTCTGGTCTACCTGAGACTCCAGGCCCACAGCAATGTAGTTGATTCTTAACTGCCCTTTGAAATGGGACATTAAGATGTATCTCTAGTAGGTACTCACCAGTCTCTAGAAATAAATTAGGGCTGGGGCAATAAATGCTGAATCTTCCAGTGAAGCCCACGTTCTGTGAATGAATAAAATTACAAGGCCACATCTGGGGCTGGACTAAAGTGACCATCATCAGGTCCAGGTAAGATGCAGTCAAAGGGATTATTTAACCTGACTCCCTGACTTCTTCTGGGTTATGTTCGTGACCTGGTACTCTTGAAGAGGCATGCTTGAGGTCTGTGTGGACCAGGATGCTTCACCAACATCCAGGGCCACATTTTAATTTAATTTGTTAAGTTTTATCTAAGTTGCACAAAATTTACAGTTTATTGGCTGTACCCCTTTAAGAAGGAAGTGGGGAATATCCACGAACTTTTTTATTGGCATTGACACCTGTCACCAGTTAGATCATTTGTGTAAGAGATCATTTGTGTACCTCACCTGCAGTAACTGGGTTCAGTTCTGGACCCCACCCACACCCCAGGAAGGTGGTATTGGAGGGGGAGCAGCACAGATTCACCAGAATGATACTGGGGCCGAAAGGGTTAAATTATAGATCACCAGAACTGGGCCCCGAATGATCATCGTCACCTCTGACATGTCAACTATTGTTTGACTGTGAAGATTCGACATATTAAAAGAAGTTATGGAAGACACAGCTGAGGCTGTTACAGAAAGACAACAGGTAATTAGAAAAGGGAATGTTATCATTCAGCTCATGTTATTTCCAGATTTGAAAAGGGAGAGTAAACAAGTTAAGGAAATTATAGACCAGTGAAATTAACCTTGGTGGTAGGAAAGATGTGATATAAAAATATCAAGAAACTGAAAATATAATAACGAGTAGTCCAGATTCCAAATGGAAAGGGCATGCATCATCAATCTTATTGAATTCATTGAAGCAATAACAAAAAGGGTAGACAAGGGTGATGTAGTAAAAGTAATATATTTGGATTTTCAACAGGCCTACATTGTAGGTCAGAACACGTGCAGTCAGGGGACAAGTAGCAGAATGGACAGCATGGCAGCAGCAAAATTGAGAAGTGTGGTTAAGAGAAAGACAGGTTGAAAAAACAGAAGAGAGAGGTAGCGAGCGGGAAAGGTTTAGGGAGAGAATTCCAGAGCTCGGAGCCCAGACAGTTGAAGGCACAGCCGTGATTTAATTAGGGATGCACAAGAAGCCAGAATTGGAGGAGTGCAGATATCTCAGAGGGTTGGAGGACTGGAACAGATTACAGAGATAGGGAGGGAGTGAGGCGGTGGAGGGATTTGACTGGGCTGAGCAGCCTCAACATCCAACCAGACCTTCTTAGGGCCAGTTTGTTATTTCTCAGGGATACAGATGGAATCCAAGGCTGGAGCGAAGATCTTCCTCTCAACCAGCCTGGGGTTGTGCTTAATGAATGGGATCTTGTAGTTTGGGAACCGTTCCTTCAGCAGCCTCTCCTCCAGAGGCGTTGGCACAGGCATCTTCGGTGGAGCATAAGTCTCTCTCACTATGACAAACATGCTGGGGAAAAAATTAGCCCTCATCAGCCATCAGTGACATCAGAGATTCCCACCCCTTCCCCACCTCCTCCTGCCCCTCCCACACTCCCACCCCACTCTCCCCGCATCCCCCACTCTCCCTCTCCCCTCCCCTTCCCAACCCACCTCCTCCTCCCAATCCCACACTCCCAGTATTCCCACTCTCTCCATGTCCTCCACTCTCTCCTGCATTCCTTCCCACACTTCACTTTCCCCCACCTTTCCCCCCTCATCTTCCCCTCCCCTCTTTCCTCCACCCTCCTCTTTTCCCCCACTCCCTCACTTCCCAATCCCCTCCCAGCTTTCCACCCAGTCCCCTCCCCGCTCCCCGCTCCCCATTCCCCCCCTCCCCCACTTTCCTGTCTCCATACCACACACCCACTCCACTCCTCGGATTCCAGCTATCCCCACTTGCCCCTGCCCTCCCTTCCTCCCCTCCTCCTCTTACCTCATCTGCTCCTTCCCCTCCCCTTCCCCTTACCCCTCTCCCTCTTTTCCCTTCTCCTCTTCCCCCACCCCCACTTCTCCTCTTCACCAATCCCCATTCCCCTTCCACCTTTCCACCCAACCCCATTCACCTGCTCCCCCCCCTCCCCCTCCCTCAGTCTCCCCCTCCCCCACTCCTCCTCCTCCTCCTCCTCCTGCCCACGGGTAATCTTCACCACCGTTGACGAGTTTCCAGCTGACCGATGGCGAGGGTCCTCCGGCCGGTATGGCCGAGCTGGGGTGGGCGGGGTTCCCACCGGTTTCACGACCAGTACTTCAGGCAGTATTTCCGACAACGGCTGGGTTGGCTGGAGAGGTGGTGGGAACATCAGCGGCTTCGGGTAGAGAGTCTTCCCTCGCAGATGGCACGAGAGCGGCTGGGGGAAACTTTGGACAACTGGCTGCGACATCTGATGTGCCCGAGCTTCGATCACTGGAAGCAAAGGGTCAGTGGGTCAGTCATAACGCGGCCTCAATACTCAGATTCAACAACAACAAGAACTTGCATTTACATGGCCTCTTTCATAAAGTGCTTCAAAGGAACAATATCAACCAAAATGTCACTGAAAGGTATAAAGAGGGCTTGACAGGGTTAGAAAGACTATTTCACACTGGCTGGGGAATCTAGATCCCAGGTGCACAGTTTCAGGATGAAGGGTCAATTATTGAGGACTGAGATGAGGAGAGATTTCTTCACTCAGAGGGTTGCGAATCTTTGGAATTTTCCAGCCTTGAGTGTTGTGGATGCTCAGTCTCTGAGTATATATCCAAGACTGAGATTGAGAGTGGTTTTTGTCACCCAGCGTATCAAGAGAAGGTGGAGTTGATATCGAAGATCAGCCAATGATGGTGTTGGGTGGTGGAGCAGACTTGAAGGGCAGAATGGTCCACGCCTGCTTCTATTTCTCATATTTATGAAAAATTTGACACTGGGCCACATGAAGAGATATTAGGCACAGGCGAACTAAAGCCTGGTCAAGGAGGTAGTTTTTAAGGAGTGAAAAGTTTTAGGGAGAGAATTGCAGAGCTTAGGGCCCAGGCAGCTGCAGGCACGGCCACCAATGGTGCAGCAATAGCAACTGGGGACAGGCAAGAGGCCAGAATTGAAGGAGCACAGAGATTTTGGAGGGCTGTAGGAGCTGGAGGGGGTTACAGAGATACGGAGGTCATGGAGGGATTTGAAACACAAGGATAAGAATGTTAAATTGTCACCGTGCCCCACAGTGCGGCCAAATATTCCTGGGGCATTCCACTGAGAGAAACGGGGGCAACAGATCCTGATCAGGGAATGGCGGCTGGAGGATGGGGTGGAGGGAAGGGGTAGGAGGGGTGTGAAGAGAGATAGGTTTCTAGAGTTTGTTCTTGAAGGTGAGGATAGCTGTAGTGAGCGTAAGGTTAGGGGACCATCCTTGCCCCTGAAGCAGGAGTTCTGTGGGTTCAAGTCCCATTCCAGAGGCTTAAGCCCATAGGCAGAGATGCTGGCATAACGGTAACATCCAGTAATCCCAAGGCCCAGGCTAATACCCTGGAGATACGGGTTCAAATCCCATCATGGCAACCGGTGGAATTTGAATTCAATTAATAAATCTGGAATATAAAGATGGAATTAGATGGAATAAAAGGATAAAGCTGAAAGTTCTGTATCTGAATACATGTAGCATTCGAAACAAAACAGATGAACTGAGAGTGCACATAGAAATAAATAATTATGATTTGATAGCCATAACGGAGACATGGTTGCAGGAGGATGTGGATCGGGTCCTGAGTATTGAAGGGTACAGGATATTTAGGAAGGACAGGAAGTGAGGAAATGGTGGAGGGGCAGCTCTGTTAGTTAACAATGGTATTAGCACAATAGAGAGGGGTAACCTCAGTTCAGGAAACCAGGATGTGGAAACAGTCTGGATAGAGATGAGAAATGGTAAAGGCAAGAAGTTACTTGTGGGAGTTGTGTACAGGCCCCCTAACAGTAACCACATGGTAGGGTGGAGCATAAAGGAAGGAATAACTGGAGCTTGTCAGAAAGACACGACGATAATCAAGGGAGATTTTAATTTACATATAGACTGGAAAAGTCAGATGGACAAATATAGCCCAGATGAGGAGTACATTGAATGTTTTTGGGCTAGTTTCGTAGAACAGCATATTCTGGAGCGAACCAGAGAACAGGCTATACTAAGACAGGATATTGTGCAATGAGATCGGAGTAATTGATGATCTCATAGTAAAGGCACCCCAAGGTAGCAGCGACCATAATATGATGGAATTTTCCATTCAATTTGAAGGAGGGAGGAGTGGGTCTGAGACTACGTTTTTAAACTTGAATAAGGGCAATGATGAGGACATGAAAACTGAGCTGGCAAAAGTGAATTGCGAAATTAAGTTACGGGGATAGGTCAATAGAGATGCAGTGGCTAATATTTAAGGGGATATCTCAGAATGCACAGAGTAGATACATTCCAACGAGTAGGAAAAAGTCCAAGGGACAGACACACCATCCGTGGGTAACTAGAAAGGTTAAGGATAGTATCAAGGTTCAAGAAAAATCATTTAATTATGCAAAGACAGAAGATTGGACAGAATATAAGGAACAGCAAAGAATGACTAAAGTACTAATAAGGAGGGAAAAATTAATATTGAGAGAAAGCTATCCAGAAATATAAAAAGAGATAGTAAAAGTTTTTATAAACATTTAAAACAGAAAAGAGTGAGCGTGGTCCATTAGAAAGTGAGTTTGGAGAATTGATAATGAAGAACAAGGGGATGGCAGATGAATTGAACAGGTATTTTGCATCAGTTTTCGCTATAGAGGATACAAGTAACATCCCAGAAGCAGCTATAAACCAGGAAATGGAAGTGGGGAAGGAAGTCAGGAAAATTACAGTCACCAGAGAAGTGGCACTGAGTAAATTGTTGGAGCTGCAGCTGGCAAGAGCTGATGGACTTCATCCTGGGGTCTTAAAACAAGTGTCTAGTGAGAAAGTTTATGCACTGGTTTTAATTTTCCAAAACTCCCTAGATTCAGGGAAGGTCCCATTAGATTGGAAGATATAAAATGTAACTCCATTATTCAAAAAAGGGAGACAGAGAGCGGGAAACTAAAAGCCATTTAGCTTAACATCTGTTGTAGGGAAAATGTTAGAAGCTATTACTAAAGAGGTTATAGCAGGGCACGTGGATAAGCTCAAGGTCATCAGGAAGAGTTAACGTGGTTTTGTGAAAGGGAAATCATGTTTAACTAACTTATTGGAGTTTGTTGAGAAAGTAACATGCTGTGGATAAAGGGGAACCAGTAGATGTACTGTACTGAGATTTCCAGAAGGCATTTGATAAAGTGCCACATCAAAGGTTATCACAGAAAATAAAAGCTCATGGTATAGGGGGTAAAATATTGGCATGGATCGAAGATTGGTTGGCTAACAGGAAGCAGAGGGTAGGCATAAATGGGTATTTTTCAGGTTGGCAAGATGTGTTCCACAGGGATCAGTGCTAGAACCTCAACTGTTTACAATTTATATAAATGACTTGGATGAAGGGATTAAAAGAATGGTTGCCAAATTTGCTGATGACACAAAGATAGGTAGGAAAGTAAGTTGTGAAGAGGACATGAGGAGGCTACAAAAAGATACAGATAGATTAAGTGAGTGGGCAAAGACCTAGGAAATGGAGCATAATGTGGAAAAATGTGAAATTGTCCTTTTTGGCAGGAAGAATAAAAGAGAAGCATATTATCTAAATAATGAGAGATTGCAGATCTCTGAGATTCAGAGGGATCTGGGTGTCCTGGTGCATGAATCACAAAAGGCTAGAATGCAGGTACAGCAAGTAATTAGAAAAGCTAATAGAATGTTATTGTTTATTACAAGGGGAGTTAAATACAAAAGTAGGGAGGTTATGCTTCAGTTGTGCACATTCAGGGCACTAGTGAGACCACATCTGGAGTACAGTGTACAGTATTGGTCACCTTATTTAAGAAAGGCTGTAAGTGTGTTGGAAGCAGTTCAGAGAAGGTTTACCAGACTAATACCTGGAATGGGTGGGTTGTCATATGAGGGAAGGTTGGACAGACTAGGCTTGTATCCGCTAGAGTTCAGAAGAGTGAGAGGCGACTTAATTGAAACATATAAGGTCCTGAAGGGTCTTGACAGGGTGGATGTGGAGAGGATGTTTCCTCTTGTGAGAGAATCTGGAACTAGGGGTCACTCTTTAAAAATAAGGGGTCGCCCATTTAAAACAGAGATGAGGCGAAATTTTTTCGCTCAGTGGCTCGTGAGTCTTTGTAACTCTTCCTGAAAAGGAGGTGGAAGCAGAGTCTTTGAATATTTTTAAGGCAGAAGTGGATAGATTCTTGGTAAGCGAGGGGGTGATAGGTTATCAGGGGTAGGTCGGATGCAGATTTCAGGTTACTATCAGATTGGCCATGATCTTATCAAGTGGCAGAGCAGGCTCGAGGGGCTGAATGGCCTACTCCTGCTCCTTGTTCGTATGTTCATATAAATAATAAAAGGGTGGCAAAGGAAAGAGAATGTCCAGTTGGGGATAAAGAAGGGGACTTGCACGTGGGGACAGGAGAAATAGCAAAGTTATTAAATGAGTACTTTGCATCAGTCTTTTCATAGGAAGAAGGTACTACTCAGGCCAAGGTGTGAGAGGAGGTAACTGGTACACTAGAAGAATTTACAACTGAGAAGGAGGAGGTGGTAAAAAGGCTAACTTTACTTAAAACAGATGAGGTACCAGGACTGGATGAGTTGCATCCAAGGACACTGAGGGAAGTGAGAGTGGAAATTGCAGAGGCACCAGTGATAATCTTCCAGTCTTCCTTAGACACAGGGGAGGTGCCAGAGGACTGGAGAATTGTGAATGTTACACCCTTGTTCAAAAAGGGGTGCAGGGATAAAGCCGGCAACTACAAAACTGTCAGTTTGACTTCGGTGGTAGGGAAACTTCTGGAAACTATAGTTTGGGACAAAATCAACAGTCACTCAGACAAGTGCAGGGTAATTAAGGAAAGCCAACATGGATTCATTAAGGGAAAATCATGTTTAACTAACATACTGGTACTTTTGAGGAGGTAACAGGGAAGGTTGATAAGGGAAACGCTATTGATGTGGTGTATCTGGATTTTCAAAAACATTTGATACAGTGCCACTCAACTAACTCATGGAATAAAAGGGAAAGTAGGCACTTGGGTGAGAAATTGGCTGAGTGACAGGAAACAGTAGTGATAAATGGTTGTTTTTCAGATTGGGGGAAGGTTTGTAGTGGAGTTCCCCAGAGGTCAGTGTTGGGACCCTTGTTCTTCCTGGTATATATTAATGACCTAGACTGTGGTGAGCAGGGCATGATTTCAAAATCTGCAGATGATACAAGATTGGAAATGTTGTCAACTGTGATGAAGATAGTCCTGAATTTCAAAAGGGCATAGATATATTAGTGGATGGGGCAGGCAAGTGGCAGATGAAGTTCAATGCAGACAAGTGTGAGGTGATTCATTCTGGCAGGAAGAATATGGAGAGACAGTATAAAATAAAGGGAGAGCCTCTAAAGGAGGTGCAAGAACAGGGGGACCTCAGTGTAAACATACATAGGTCATTGAAGATGGCAGGGCATATTGGGAGAGCAGTTAATAAAACATATAGTATCTTAGGCTTTATTAATAGGGGCATGGAGTACAAGAGTAAGGAAGTGATGCTGAACTTGTATGAGACACTAGTTAGGCCTCATCTGGAATACTGCATCCAGTTCTGGGTGCCATACTTGAGGAAGGATGTGAAGGCATTGGAGAGAGCACAGAGGAGATTCACAAGAATGATTCCATGGATGAAGAACTGTAGCTATGAGGATAGATTGGAGAGGTTGGGATTGTTTTCCTTGGAGAAAAGGAGGCTGAGAGGAGACTTGATAGAGGGATTCAAGATCCTGAGGGGTATGAATGGGGTAAATAGTGAGAAACTGTTCCTACTCAAGACAGCATCAAGAACTAAAGGACACAGATTCAAAATAATTGGCAAAAGGAGTAAAAGTGATGTGAGGAATTTTTTTTTCACTCAGAATGTGTGATTGGAGTCTGGAATTAACTTCCTGAGAGGGTGGTGGAGGCAGGTTCAATCAAGGTATTCAAAGGGAATTGAATTGCTATCTGAAAAGAATGTGCAAGGTTACGGGGATAATGCAGGGAAGTGGGACCAGGTGGAATGCTCTTTCAGAAAGCCAGTGCAGATTCAATGGGCTGAATGGCCTCCTTCTGCACTGTAAAGTTTCTGTCATTCTGTGATTCACTGGGAGTTACTTTGCAAGTTGTGAAGTTATGTTAAACTTGCACAGGGCCATGGTTGGACTGCAATTGGAGTCCTGGGGCTGGGTTTTCGTGAAGTTCAGTAGACTCTGCAGACCTTCAAAAACTCGGGCAGGACCTAGGGGTGTAGAAGTCCCACCCCCCATTTCCGACAGATCCAATTCTTGCCAGCAGAGGAAAGGGGGGGAGGGGCATGATTCACATAGGTGGGAAACCCAAACTCAACAGGGCCATTAGAACTCAGTGCTGCGTTCAAATAGAGCCCATTTTAGCTGTTGCAAGGTCTTAAACCCACAGGTTGGGAGTTACAGATTGATGGAGTAGATGTAAAAGCTCTTAAAGGGTGGATAAGGTCTGCTCAACTGTCATGATCTGTAGTTTTTGAAATGTCCTGCTCTTAAAATTAAAACAACCAGGCTATACCTATCAGTGATAAAAGACTTTTAAACCCTCTGCTGGAGTCCTTTGATTGACGGGTGTAGGTTCAAAAAAACATTAGTATCTATCATGCAGTTTCTTCAAGAGCTATTATTATGTAATTGTGAATGTTTGGCTGAGTTTCAAAACATTGATTATCTCAGCAGGGTTTTCTGAGTTTACAGTTTGATTGATAGTTTAAAAAGGCTATTAAAGGATTAGCTGTCTTTGATGTGGGGTCTCATTAGAAGTTAGTTTGTTTTTATAAGAGGAGATGGTGATATACTGGTAATGTCACTGGATTAATAATCCAGAGGCCCAGTCTAATGCTCTTGGGACATTTGTTCAAATTCAGCCCTGGCAGTTGGTAGAATTTAAATTCAGTTAATAAAAAATCTGGGATTGAAAGCTGGTCTCAGTAACGGTGACCATGAAACTATCATTGATTGTTGTAAAAACCCATCTGGTTCACTAATGCCCTTTAGGAGAGAAAATCTGCCACCCTTACCTGGTCTGGCCTACCTGTGACTCCAGACCCACAGCAATGTGGCTGACTCTTAATTTCCCTCTGAAATGGCCTAGCAAGCCATTCAGTTCAAGAGTAATTAGGGATGGAGAACAAATGCTGGTCTTGCCAGTGACACCCATAATCCCGTTAAAAAATGAAAAAAAATAAGAGATTTAAAAGCTTTGATTGGGTTCCATGAATGGGATTTTTTTCCCACTATCAAGTGTGCATGAGTGAGAGCTGTCTTAGATTGTTAGGAGATTATTTTTTTTCATCTCCACATGCCTCCTGAGATCTGCCCATGGTGGAATACTGGGTGAATGGCTATGGAGGTGGCGTTGAGGGCAAGAGGAGCCATGGGGGAGTGGATGGGTGCATGAGTTGGCTTGGAGGGTGCGAAGGGCCATGGGACATGGGTGAGGGGTGAGGGGGCATGAGGGGGTGAGGGGACGTGAGGGGGTGAGGGGACATGAGAGAGTGAGGGCTAAAGGGCCTAGCAACTTCTAAAATAACTGGGAAGACGTCCCAGAGAACCAAGGCAGGCCCTTCTAACTATCCCTTGTCAGCAACAACCCGCCCATAAGGCTGTCTACATATTGCTTCCATGCCAGCGGTGACAGTGGGCTTGACTCTAACCAGCACCCACCCCCCCACCACCATTCACCCTCTCCAGAGCAGAAATCATGTGTTTCTGAATGCTTTTTACCAAGGTATATCTGGCGAGTGGGGCAATTTCCTGCCTTGTGCTACCCACCTTAGTAACCAAGATCCAGCCCCTGGTCTCCATTTATAGAAAGGGTAGAGAAACCACTGGAGAAAATACAAACAAGGTTCACACGGGGTGTTCAGAAATGGAGAGATTACAGCTACTGGGAACACGTGAACAAGTGGGGGCTACTTTCTTTGGAAAAGAGAACACTTGGGTGTGACCTGATAAGAGATATTTAGAATGAAGGACAGGGTAGATGTCGGGAGAATGTTTCCATTTGTGGGTGAAGCCAAAACAAGGACTCATAAATAAAATACGGTTACTAATAAAATTCGGTAGGGAAAGAAGGAGACATTTATTTATTCCACGCAGCGAGTGGTTAGAATATGGAACTCATTATCACAGGAAATGGTGGAGGGAAATAGATTGGAAACTTTCAAAATGAAACTAGAGGGGTAGATTGGTTGTCACGTCAGCCCCATGTTACATTGTCACCTGCGTTTCTTTTGCTCCCAGCAGCATCCCCCAAGAGATTAATCTTAACTCGAGGGCAATCCTGGGGTCGTCGGCTACCAAAGTGTCCGGGGTCATAGAGTAAGGGTCATTCTCCTCACACGCGCCGGGCAGAGGATGGAAGGTGAAACACTCACCCTCAACCCCCAAAAACGATTGAAAAAGCAGAGTTGATGTTTGACCCTGCAACATTGTGGGGGCTGAAGACTATGAGAGAGAGAGAGTGAGCGAGAGAGAGAGGGAGAGAGGGAGAGAGAGTGAGCGAGTGAGCGAGAGAGAGAGGGAGAGAGGGAGGGAGAGGGAGAATGTGCCAAGGAGAGGTGCTCCTTACCTTGGAGCACAGCTTGTGAGTGTTTGCAGTTCTCATGTCTTGGCAGACGGCGCTGACGCACAATATGCTGTATTTCCTGTACCTGTCGTCGCTTTTCATTCACTGACTCACGTTTCAGCCTCGCTATCTTTTGTGCCTCTCGCCTGATGATAAGAAAGGACAATTCCCATTCCGTTTACAATTCCCATTCCGTTTACAATTCCCATTCCGTTTACAATTCCCATTCCGTTTACAATTCCCATTCCGTTTACAATTCCCACTCCGTTTACAATGCCGACATTGTCTTTCCAGAATATTTTTCATTCTATCTTTTCTTTTTTGTTTGTCAATGTTTTCCACCCCTCCCAGCCCCCGACCCCTGACCTCCCTGCCCCCGACCCCTGACCTCCTTGCCCCCGACCCCTGAACTCCCTGCCCCCGACCCCTGACCTCCCTGCCCCCGACCCCTGAACTCCCTGCCCCCGACCCCTGACCTCCCTGCCCCCGACCCCCCTCCTCCCAGCCCCCAACCTCCCTCCTCCCTGCCCCCTACCCCCGCCCTCCCTGGCCCCCGACCCCCGTCCCTATCACCCTCCCCCTCGACCCTTTCTTTCCCTGCTGCTCCCCCCACTCAGGAGTCCTCCGCGTGTTCCGTGTGCTTTGCTCTGTAACACTCTCTCAGCTCAAGGTAAGAAGGTCATGGGTTCCAGCCCCACTACAGAGACTTCAGGCTAATTCTGTTCGGTGCAAACAGAGGGAGTGCTGCACTGTCAGAGGTGCTGTCCACCAGGTCAGACAATAACCTGAGGACATCTCAGAAAATGGTAGTGGAGGGGCAGGAAATTTGCCAACTCCTTTTGACCGAGTGTCTCTTTCATGGGCTCTGCTGACCCATTTAATCCCCTCCCATGCTCCATGCCGAATGTAATTACCTCTGTAATTCCTTGTTGACCCAGTCCGATATTTGTGATCTGTTGGATAGAAAGCAAAATTTAATCCAAATAACACATACACTGCGAGTGTATTTCTCCCTGCACCATTCCTACCAAAGGGCTTGATAGGATAGAGGGTCAATGGCTCTTGCCCCCTGGTCGGAGAGTCCAGAACACGGGGACACAGTCTGAGGGTAAGGGAGCAGCTATTTCACACTGACACCAGGAGAAGGTTCTTCACATTCAAAGGGTTGTGAATCTTTGGAATTCTCTACTCCCGAGAGAGCTGTGGACACTCAATCAATGAATATATTCAAGGCTGAATGGATAGGTTTTTGGGAACCAAGGGCTATGGGGTTAGTGCTAGGAGGTGGAGTTGAAGTAGAAGATCAGTCACGATCTTGTTGAATGGTGGAGCATGCTCAAGGGCAGAAATAATTATTCCAGCTCCTATTTCTTCCATACTGACTCTCACTGGGGTACGGGGTCCCCCTCCTCTCCTGAAGGTGCTGACTCTCACTGGGGTACAGGGTCCCCCTCCTCTCCTGAAGGTGCTGACTCTCACTGGGGTACAGTTTCCCCCTCCTCTCCTGAAGGTGCTGACTCTCACTGGGGTACAGGTCCCCTCCTCTCCTGAAGGTGCTGACTCTCACTGGGGTCCATGAGAGTGTGGTGGAGGCAGGGTCAATCGAGGCATTCAAGAGGGAGTTGGATTATTTTCTGAAATGGGAGAATGTTCAGGGCTACAGGGAGAAGATGGGGGCTTGGCACCAGGTAAATTGCTCCTTCAGAGAGCCAGCACAGATATGATGGGCTGAATGGCCTTCTCTGTGCATTATTCATTCTTTGATTCTACATTTTTGAACCGTGATTCCCAGAACAGAAAAAGGTTAAATCCCTGGAACACTGCCCTGATGTGACAGGCTGGATTATTAAAGAGAAAAATTTTGCACAAACATTAAATATACATAATCTGCTTCTTACTGAGGCTGACTGAAGGATAAATATTGGCCCAGGACCTAGCGGAGAGCTCCCCTGCTCCTCTGCGAAATAGTGGCCATGGGATCTTTACCTGAGAATGCCTTGGTTTAATGTCATGTCTGAAAGACAGCGTCTCCGGCACTGCAGCGCTCCCTCAGTACAGCACAAGGAGCGAGGGCCTGAATTTCATGCTCAAGTTCCTGGAGTGGGGATTAAACCCACATCCCCCTGGCCTGCAGGCAAGAGAGAGTGAGAATGCCACCCTCTGAGTCATGGCAGGCACCTGGGTGAAGTTTAAGAAGTATCATTAACATGGGCTCAAAAGGGTCTCAGATTTCACAAGATGATGTAGAAAAAGACTCTCTAATTACACCACGATATAGATCCTGAGTCTGTAATTCAATTATGATGTGTGGCTTCTTCAAATTAAAGTCTGCTTCTGAAAGATGTGTTTGACATGGAACGTCGCCGAGTGTATATTTTATTTGGGATTGAGCTACACCTGCTCTCTCACACATGCCTGCTCGCAACAAGGAGTCCCACCAACTCTCGTGGAGTTGTGCCAACTTTGGCTCAGTGGGTGGCAATCTCCTTTCAGGGTCAGAGGTTCAAGCACCATGTCAGAGAATTGAGCATATCAGCCAGGCTGACACTCCTAGTGCGGTACTGAGGGAGTGCTGCATTGTTGGAAGGTCTGTACTGAGGGAGCACTGCACTGTCAGAGGAGCAGTACTAAGGGAGTACTGTACTGTCACAGGGGCATTACTGAGGGAGCACTACACTGTCGGAGAGTTACTACTGAGAGAGCACAGCCCTGGCAGAGATTCAGTACCGAGGGAGTGATGCACTGTTGAAGGGTCAGTACTGAGGGAGTGATGCACTGTTGAAGGGTCAGTACTGAGGGAGTGCTACACTATCAGAGGGTCAGTACTGAGGGAGTGCTGCACTGTCAGAGGGTCAGTACTGTGGGAGTGCTGCACTGTCAGAGGGTCAGTACTGTGGGAGCGCTGCACTGTCAGAGGGTCAGTACTGAGGGAGTGCTGCACTGTCAGAGGGTCAGTACTGAGGGAGTGCTGCACTGTCAGAGAGTCAGTACTGAGGGAGTGCTGCACTGTCAGAGGGTCAGTACTGAGTGAGTGCTGCACTGTCAGAGAGTCAGTACTGAGGGAGTGCTGCACTGTCAGAGGGTCAGTACTGAGGGAGTGCTGCACTGTCAGAGAGTCAGTACTGTGGGAGTGCTGCACTGTCAGAGGGTCAGTACTGAGGGAGTGCTGCACTGTCAGAGGGTCATTACTGAGGGAATGTTGCTGTGTCGGGGGTATCATTCTTTGGATGAGACATTAAATCGAGGCTCTGTCTGCTCTCTCAGGTGGGATGTAAAAGATCCCACAGTCACTAATTGAAAGGAGAGCAGAGGGTGGGGCTGGAGTTCTCCCCCACGACGTGCGGCTGATATTTCTCATTCAAACAACATAGCTGAAAAAAACACAATCACCTCATTATTATATTGCTGGTCAGGGGATCTTGCTCTGCGTGAATTGGCTGCCACATTTCCTGACTGACGCAGTGACTGCTTTTCAAAATTGTAATCGATTGGCCGGAGTGAATGTGGGGGATTCCCTGGGGTAACTCGGGGTGGAGTGTGGAACCACATCTGTCTTGTGATCAACCTTGAGGATCAGTGGTCTGCAGACATACATCAGCCTGGGTCGTCGGGTGTACTCTTGTGCAGCTGCTTTATTCTGCTATCAACAGTTTCTTTATGGGTGTCATCAGTCACAGACAAACAGCGACCCCTTGTTCCTGAGCAGCAATACAGCACAGCCAGTGTAACACGGGTAATATCCACTATATACTGAAGGGCACCGCCACCTGGTGTGGGGCATCAGCAACTGCTGCTGAGCTGCCATTAGCCAGAGGAGGTAAAGGAGGCAAACTGTCTCTACAAGGAAATCCCAAACCACACACCATTTCGAAAGAGGGAATTTTCTGCCTCGTCACTCATAGCTCCTGGTGAGGGAAAAAAGCTTCTTGTGAATACTAACTGTGGGTTTGTTTGTCAGCAGCACTCGGACTGAGCAGAGCAGCACTCTCTGACAGTGCAGCACTCCCTCAGTACTGACTCTCTGACAGTGCAGCAATCCCTCAGTACTGACCCTCTGACAGTGCAGCACTCCCTCAGTACTGACCCTCCGACAATGCAGCATTCCCTCAGTACAGACCCTCCGCCAGTGCAGCACACCCTCAGTACTGACCCTCTGGCAGTGCAGCGCCCCCTCAGTACTGACCCACTGGCAGTGCAGCGCCCCCTCAGTACTGACCCTCTGACAGTGCAGCACTCCCACAGTACTGACCCTCTGACAGTGCAGCACTCCCTCAGTACTGACCCTCTGACAGTGCAGCACTCCTCAAGTACTGACCTTCTGACAGTACAGCACTCCCTCAGTACTGACCCTCTGACAGTGCAGCACGCCCTCAGTACTGACCCTCTGACAGTGCAGCACTCCCTCAGTACTGACCCTCTGACAGTGCAGCACTCCCCAAGTACTGACCTTCTGACAGTGCAGCACTCCCTCAGTACTGACCCTCTGACAGTGCAGCACTCCCTCAGTACTGACCCTCTGACAGTGCAGCACTCCCTCAGTACTGACCCTCTGACAGTGCAGCACTCCCTCAGTACTGACCCTCTGACAGTGCAGCACTCCCTCAGTACTGACCCTCTGACAGTGCAGCACTCCCTCAGTACAGACCCTCCGCCAGTGCAGCACTCCCTCAGTACTAACCCTCTGGCAGTGCAGCGCTCCCTCAGTACTGACCCTCTGACAGTGCAGCACTCCCTCAGTACTGACCCTCTGACAGTGCAGCACACCCTCAGTACAGACCCTCCGCCAGTGCAGCACTCCCTCAGTACTGACCCTCTGGCAGTGCAGCGCTCCCTCAGTACTGACACTCTGACAGTGCAGCACTCCCTCAGTACTGACCCTCTGACAGTGCAGCACACCCTCAGTACAGACCCTCGGCCAGTGCAGCAAACCCTCAGTACTGACCCTCTGGCAGTGCAGCGCTCCCTCAGTATTGACCCTCTGACAGTGCAGCACTCCCTCAGTACTGACCCTCTGACAGTGCAGCACTCCCCAAGTACTGACCTTCTGACAGTGCAGCGTTCCCTCAGTACTGACCCTCTGACAGTGCAGCACTCCCTCAGTATTGACCCTCCGACAGTGCAGCAATCCCTCAGTACTGACACTCCCACAGTGCAGCACTCCCTCAGTACTGACTCTCTTACTATGCAACAATCCCTGAGTACTGACCTTCCCACAGTGCAGCGCTCCCTCAGTACTGACCGTCTGACAGTGCAGCACTCCCTCAGTACTGACCCCCTGACAGTGCAGCACTCTCTCATTACTGACCCTCTGACAGTGCAGCACGCCCTCAGTATTGACCCTATGACAGTGCAGCACTCCCTCAGTACTGACCCTCTGACAGTGCAGCACTCCTTCATTACTGACTCTCTGACAGTGCAGAACTCCCTCAGTACTGACACTCTGACAGTGCGGCACTCCCTCAGTATTGACCCTCTGACAGTGCCGCACTCCCCCAGTACTGACCCTCTGACAGTGCAGCACTCCCTCAGTACTGACCCTCTGACAGTGCAGCACACCCTCAGTACAGACCCTCCGCCAGTGCAGCACTCCCTCAGTACTGACCCTCTGACAGTGCAGCACTCTCTCATTACTGACCCTCTGACAGTGCAGCACGCCCTCAGTATTGACCCTATGACAGTGCAGCACTCCCTCAGTACTGACCCTCTGACAGTGCAGCACTCCTTCATTACTGACTCTCTGACAGTGCAGAACTCCCTCAGTACTGACACTCTGACAGTGCAGCACTCCCTCAGTATTGACCCTCTGACAGTGCCGCACTCCCCCAGTACTGACCCTCTGACAGTGCAGCACTCCCTCAGTACTGACCCTCTGACAGTGCAGCACACCCTCAGTACAGACCCTCCGCCAGTGCAGCACTCCCTCAGTACTGACCCTCTGACAGTGCAGCACTCCCTCAGTATTCACCCTCTGAAAGTGCGGCACTCACTCAGTACTGACCCTCTGACAGTGCAGCACTCCCTCAGTACTGAACCTCTGACAGTGCAGCACTCCCTTATTACTGACCCTCTGACAGTGCAGCACTCCCTCAGTACTGACCCTCTGAAAGTGCAGCACTCCCTTATTACTGACCCTCTGACAGTGCAGCACTCCCTCAGTACTGACCCTCTGACAGTGCAGCACTCCCTCAGTACTGACCCTCTGACAGTGCAGCACTCCCTCAGTACTGACCCTCTGACAGTGCAGCACTCCCTCAGTATTGACCCTCCGACAGTGCAGCAATCCCTCAGTACTGACACTCCCACAGTGCAGCACTCCCTCAGTACTGACTCTCTTACTATGCAACAATCCCTGAGTACTGACCTTCCCACAGTGCAGCGCTCCCTCAGTACTGACCGTCTGACAGTGCAGCACTCCCTCAGTACTGACCCCCTGACAGTGCAGCACTCCCTCATTACTGACCCTCTGACAGTGCAGCACGCCCTCAGTATTGACCCTCTGACAGTGCAGCACTCCCTCAGTACTGACCCTCTGACAGTGCAGCACTCCTTCATTACTGACTCTCTGACAGTGCAGAACTCCCTCAGTACTGACACTCTGACAGTGCGGCACTCCCTCAGTACTGACACTCTGACAGTGCAGCACTCCCTCAGTATTGACCCTCTGACAGTGCCGCACTCCCTCAGTACTGACCCTCTGACAGTGCAGCACTCCCTCAGTACTGACCCTCTGACAGTGCAGCACACCCTCAGTACAGACCCTCCGCCAGTGCAGCACTCCCTCAGTACTGACCCTCTGACAGTGCAGCACTCCCTCAGTACTGAACCTCTGACAGTGCAGCACTCCCTTATTACTGACCCTCTGACAGTGCAGCACTCCCTCAGTACTGACCCTCTGAAAGTGCAGCACTCCCTTATTACTGACCCTCTGACAGTGCAGCACTCCCTCAGTACTGACCCTCTGAAAGTGCAGCACTCCCTTATTACTGACCCTCTGACAGTGCAGCACTCCCTCAGTACTGACCCTCTGACAGTGCAGCACTCCCTCAGTACAGACCCTCCGCCAGTGCAGCACTCCCTCAGTACTGACCCTCTGGCAGTGCAGCGCTCCCTCAGTACTGACCCTCTGACAGTGCAGCACTCCCTCAGTACTGACCCACTGACAGTGCAGCACTCCCTCAGTACAGACCCTCCGCCAGTGCAGCACTCCCTCAGTACTGACCCTCTGGCAGTGCAGCGCTCCCTCAGTATTGACCCTCTGACAGTGCAGCACTCCCTCAGTACTGACCCTCTGACAGTGCAGGACTCCCCAAGTACTGACCTTCCGACAGTGCAGCGTTCCCTCAGTACTGACCCTCTGACAGTGCAGAACTCCCTCAGTACTGACCCTCCCACAGTGCAGCACTCCCTCAGTACTGACTCTCTTACTATGCAACACTCCCTCAGTACTGACCTTCCCACAGTGCAGCGCTCCCTCAGTACTGACCCTCTGACAGTGCAGCACTCCCTCAGTATTGACCCTCCGACAGTGCAGCAATCCCTCAGTACTGACCCTCCCACAGTGCAGCACTCCCTCAGTACTGACTCTCTTACTATGCAACACTCCCTCAGTACTGACCTTCCCACAGTGCAGCGCTCCCTCAGTACTGACCCTCTGACAGTGCAGCACCCTCAGTACTGACCCTCTGACAGTGCAGCACTCCCTCAGTACTGACCCCCTGACAGTGCAGCACTACCTCATTACTGACCCTCTGACAGTGCAGCACGCCCTGAGTATTGAACCTCTGACAGTGCAGCACTCCCTCAGTACTGACCCACTGACAGTGCAGCACTCCTTCAGTACTGACTCTCTGACAGTGCAGCACTCCCTCAGTACTGACACTCTGACAGTGCGGCACTCCCTCAGGACTGACCCTCTGACAGTGCAGCACTACCATATTACTGACCCTCTGACAGTGCAGCACTCCCTCAGTACTGACCCTCTGACAGTGCAGCACTCCCTTATTACTGACCCTCTGACAGTGCGGCACTCCCTCAGTACTGACCCTCTGACAGTGCAGCACTCCCTCAGTACTGAACCTCTGACAGTGCAGCACTCCCTTATTACTGACCCTCTGACAGTGCAGCACTCCCTCAGTACTGACCCTCTGAAAGTGCAGCAATCCCTTATTACTGACCCTCTGACAGTGCAGCACTCCCTCAGTACTGACCCTCTGACAGTGCAGCACTCCCTCAGTACTGACCCTCTCACAGTGCAGCACTCCCTCAGTACTGACCCTCTGACAGTGCAGCACTACCTCAGTACAGACCATCCGCCAGTGCAGCACTCCCTCAGTACTGACCCTCTGGCAGTGCAGCGCTCCCTCAGTATTGACCCTCTGACAGTGCAGCACTCCCTCAGTACTGACCCCCTGACAGTGCAGCACTCCCCAAGTACTGAACTTCTGACAGTGCAGCGTTCCCTCAGTACTGACCCTCTGAACGTGCGGCACTCCCTCAGTATTGACCCTCCGACAGTGCAGCAATCACTCAGTACTGACCCTCCCACAGTGCAGCACTCCCTCAGTACTGACTCTCCTACTATGCAACACTCCCTCAGTACTGACCTTCCCACAGTGCAGCGCTCCCTCAGTACTGACCCTCTGACAGTGCAGCACTCCCTCAGTATTGACACTCCGACAGTGCAGCAATCCCTCAGTACTGACCCTCCCACAGTGCAGCACTCCCTCAGTACTGACTCTCTTACTATGCAACACTCCCTCAGTACTGACCTTCCCACAGTGCAGCGCTCCCTCAGTACAGACCGTCTGA
Organism: Carcharodon carcharias; assembly: GCF_017639515.1. NCBI lineage: Eukaryota > Metazoa > Chordata > Chondrichthyes > Lamniformes > Lamnidae > Carcharodon > Carcharodon carcharias. The sequence goes on from NC_054473.1 coordinate 7,492,190, forward strand.
CAGTGCAGCACTCCCTCAGTACTGACACTCTGACAGGGCAGCACTCCCTCAGTACTGACACTCTGACAGTGCGGCACTCCCTCAATACTGACTCTCTGACAGTGCAGCACTCCCTCAGTATTGACCCTCTGACAGTGCCGCACTCCCTCAGTACTGACCCTCTGACAGTGCAGCACTCCCTCAGGACTGACTGTCTGACAGTGCAGCACTCCCTCAGTACTAACACTCTGACAGTGCGGCACTCCCTCAGTACTGACCCTCTGACAGTGCAGCACTCCCTCAGTATTCACCCTCTGAAAGTGCGGCACTCCCTCAGTACTGACCCTCTGACAGTGCGGCACTCCCTCAGTACTGACCCTCTGACAGTGCAGCACTCCCTCAGTACTGAACCTCTGACAGTGCAGCACTCCCTTATTACTGACCCTCTGACAGTGCAGCACTCCCTCAGTACTGACCCTCTGAAAGTGGAGCACTCCCTTATTACTGACCCTCTGACAGTGCAGCACTCCCCAAGTACTGACCCTCTGACAGTGCAGCACTCCCTCAGTACTGACCCTCTGACAGTGCAGCACTCCCTCAGTACTGACCCTCTGACAGTACAGTGCTCCCTCAGTACTCATCCTCTGACAGTGCAGCGCTCCCTCAGTACTGACCCTCTGAAAGTGCAGCACTCCCTTATTACTGACCCTCTGACAGTGCAGCACTCCCTCAGTACTGACCCTCTGGCAGTGCAGCACTCCCACAGTACTGACCCTCTGACAGTGCGGCACTCCCTCAGTACTGACCCTCTGACAGTGCAGCACTCCCTCAGTACAGACGCTCCGCCAGTGCAGCACTCCCTCAGTACTGTCCCTCTGGCAGTGCAGCGCTCCCTCAGTACTGACCCTCTGACAGTGCAGCACTCCCTCAGTACTGACCCTCTGACAGTGCAGCACACCCTCAGTACAGACCCTCCGCCAGTGCAGCACTCCCTCAGTACTGACCCTCTGACAGTGCAGCGCCCCCTCAGTACTGACCCTCTGACAGTGCAGCACGCCCTCAGTACTGACCCTCTGACAGTGCAGCACTCCCCAAGTACTGACCTTCTGACAGTGCAGCACTCCCTCAGTACTGACCCTCTGACAGTGCAGCACGCCCTCAGTACTGACCCTCTGACAGTGCAGCACTCCCTTATTACTGACCCTCTGACAGTGCAGCACTCCCTCAGTACTGACCCTCTGACAGTGCAGCACTCCCACAGTACTGACCCTCTGACAGTGCGGCACTCCCTCAGTACTGACCCTCTGACAGTGCAGCACTCCCTCAGTACAGACGCTCCGCCAGTGCAGCACTCCCTCAGTACTGACCCTCTGGCAGTGCTGCGCTCCCTCAGTACTGACCCTCTGGCAGTGCAGCGCCCCCTCAGTACTGACCCTCTGACAGTGCAGCACGCCCTCAGTACTGACCCTCTGATAGTGCAGCACTCCCCAAGTACTGACCTTCTGACAGTGCAGCACTCCCTCAGTACTGACCCTCTGACAGTGCAGCACGCCCTCAGTACTGACCCTCTGACAGTGCAGCACTCCCTCAGTACTGACCCTCTGACAGTGCAGCACTCCCCAAGTACTGACCTTCTGACAGTGCAGCACTCCCTCAGTACTGACCCTCTGACAGTGCAGCACTCCCTCAGTACTGACCCTCTGACAGTGCAGCACGCCCTCAGTACTGACCCTCTGACAGTGCAGCACTCCCTCAGTACTGACCCTCTGACAGTGCAGCACGCCCTCAGTACTGACCCTCTGACAGTGCAGCACTCCCCAAGTACTGACCTTGGACAGTGCAGCACTCCCTCAGTACTGACCCTCTGACAGTGCAGCACGCCCTCAGTACTGACCCTCTGACAGTGCAGCACTCCCTCAGTACTGACCCTCTGACAGTGCAGCACTCCCCAAGCACTGACCTTCTGACAGTGCAGCACTCCCTCAGTACTGACCCTCTGACAGTGCAGCACTCCCTCAGTACTGACCCTCTGACAGGGCAGCACTCCCTCAGTACTGACCCTCTGACAGTGCAGCACTCCCTCAGTACTGACCCTCTGACAGTGCAGCACTCCCTCAGTACTGACCCTCTGACAGTGCAGCACTCCCTCAGTACAGACCCTCCGCCAGTGCAGCACTCCCTCAGTACTAACCCTCTGGCAGTGCAGCGCTCCCTCAGTACTGACCCTCTGACAGTGCAGCACTCCCTCAGTACTGACCCTCTGACAGTGCAGCACTCCCTCAGTACTGACCCTCTGACAGTGCAGCACTCCCCAAATACTGACCTTCTGACAGTGCAGCACTCCCTCAGTACTGACCCTCTGACAGTGCAGCACTCCCTCAGTACTGACCCTCTGACAGTGCAGCACGCCCTCAGTACTGACCCTCTGACAGTGCAGCACTCCCTCAGTACTGACCCTCTGACAGTGCAGCACGCCCTCAGTACTGACCCTCTGACAGTGCAGCACTCCCCAAGTACTGACCTTCTGACAGTGCAGCACTCCCTCAGTACTGACCCTCTGACAGTGCAGCACGCCCTCAGTACTGACCCTCTGACAGTGCAGCACTCCCTCAGTACTGACCCTCTGACAGTGCAGCACTCCCCAAGTACTGACCTTCTGACAGTGCAGCACTCCCTCAGTACTGACCCTCTGACAGTGCAGCACTTCCTCAGTACTGACCCTCTGACAGTGCAGCACTCCCTCAGTACTGACCCTCTGACAGTGCAGCACTCCCTCAGTACTGACCCTCTGACAGTGCAGCACTCCCTCAGTACTGACCCTCTGACAGTGCAGCACTCCCTCAGTACAGACCCTCCGCCAGTGCAGCACTCCCTCAGTACTAACCCTCTGGCAGTGCAGCGCTCCCTCAGTACTGACCCTCTGACAGTGCAGCACTCCCTCAGTACTGACCCTCTGACAGTGCAGCACACCCTCAGTACAGACCCTCCGCCAGTGCAGCACTCCCTCAGTACTGACCCTCTGACAGTGCAGCACTCCCTCAGTACTGACCCTCTGGCAGTGCAGCGCCCCCTCAGTACTGACCCTCTGACAGTGCAGCACTCCCTCAGTACTGACCCTCTGACAGTGCAGCACTCCCCAAGTACTGACCTTCTGACAGTGCAGCACTCCCTCAGTACTGACCCTCTGACAGTGCAGCACGCCCTCAGTACTGACCCTCTGACAGTGCAGCACTCCCTCAGTACTGACCCTCTGACAGTGCAGCACTCCCCAAGTACTGACCTTCTGACAGTGCAGCACTCCCTCAGTACTGACCCTCTGACAGTGCAGCACTCCCTCAGTACTGACCCTCTGACAGTGCAGCACGCCCTCAGTACTGACCCTCTGACAGTGCAGCACTCCCTCAGTACTGACCCTCTGACAGTGCAGCACGCCCTCAGTACTGACCCTCTGACAGTGCAGCACTCCCCAAGTACTGACCCTCTGACAGTGCAGCACGCCCTCAGTACTGACCCTCTGACAGTGCAGCACTCCCTCAGTACTGACCCTCTGACAGTGCAGCACTCCCCAAGTACTGACCTTCTGACAGTGCAGCACTCCCTCAGTACTGACCCTCTGACAGTGCAGCACTCCCTCAGTACTGACCCTCTGACAGTGCAGCACTCCCTCAGTACTGACCCTCTGACAGTTCAGCACTCCCTCAGTACTGACCCTCTGACAGTGCAGCACTCCCTCAGTACTGACCCTCTGACAGTGCAGCACTCCCTCAGTACAGACCCTCCGCCAGTGCAGCACTCCCTCAGTACTGACCCTCTGGCAGTGCAGCACTCCCTCAGTACTGACCCTCTGACAGTGCAGCACTCCCTCAGTACTGACCCTCTGACAGTGCATCACACACTCAGTACAGACCCTCCGCCAGTGCAGCACTCCCTCAGTACTGACCCTCTGGCAGTGCAGCGCTCCCTCAGTACTGACCCTCTGACAGTGCAGCACTCCCTCAGTACTGAACCTCTGACAGTGCAGCACACCCTCAGTACAGACCCTCGGCCAGTGCAGCACACCCTCAGTACTGACCCTCTGGCAGTGCAGCGCTCCCTCAGTATTGACCCTCTGACAGTGCAGCGCTCCCCAAGTACTGACCTTCTGACAGTGCAGCGTTCCCTCAGTACTGACCCTCTGACAGTGCAGCACTCCCTCAGTATTGACCCTCCGACAGTGCAGCAATCCCTCAGTACTGACCCTCCCACAGTGCAGCACTCCCTCAGTACTGACTCTCTTACTATGCAACTCTCCCTCAGTACGGACCTACACAGTGCAGCGCTCCCTCAGTACTGACCCTCTGACAGTGCAGCACTCCCTCAGTATTGACCCTCCGACAGTGCAGCAATCCCTCAGTACTGACCCTCCCACAGTGCAGCACTCCCTCAGTACTGACTCTCTTACTATGCAACACTCCCTCAGTACTGACCTTCCCACAGTGCAGCGCTCCCTCAGTACTGACCGTCTGACAGTGCAGCACTCCCTCAGTATTGACCCCCTGACAGTGCAGCACTCCCTCATTACTGACCCTCTGACAGTGCAGCACGCCCTCAGTATTGACCCTCTGACAGTGCAGCACTCCCTCAGTACTGACCCTCTGACAGTGCAGCACTCCTTCAGTACTGACTCTCTGACAGTGCAGAACTCCCTCATTACTGACACTCTGACAGTGCGGCACTCCCTCAGTACTGACTCTCTGACAGTGCAGCACTCCCTCAGTATTGACCCTCTGACAGTGCAGCACTCCCTCAGTACTGACCCTCTGACAGTGCAGCACTCCGTCAGTACTGACCCTCTGACAGTGCAGCACACCCTTAGTACAGACCCTCCGCCAGTGCAGCACTCCCTCAGCACTGACCCTCTGACAGTGCAGCACTCCCTCAGTATTCACCCTCTGAAAGTGCGGCAATCCCTCAGTACTGACCCTCTGACAGTGCAGCACTCCCTCAGTACTGAACCTCTGACAGTGCAGCACTCCCTTATTACTGACCCTCTGACAGTGCAGCACTCCCTCAGTACTGACCCTCTGAAAGTGCAGCACTCCCTTATTACTGACCCTCTGACAGTGCAGCACTCCCTCAGTACTGACCCTCTGACAGTGCAGCACTCCCTCAGTACTGACCCTCTGACAGTGCAGCACTCCCTCAGTACTGACCCTCTGGCAGTGCAGCGCTCCCTCAGTACTGACCCTCTGACAGTGCAGCACTCCCTCAGTACTGACCCACTGACAGTGCAGCACTCCCTCAGTACAGACCCTCCGCCAGTACAGCACTCTCTCAGTACTGACCCTCTGGCAGTGCAGCGATCCCTCAGTATTGACCCTCTGACAGTGCAGCACTCCCTCAGTACTGACCCTCTGACAGTGCAGGACTCCCCAAGTACTGACCTTCTGACAGTGCAGCGTTCCCTCAGTACTGACCCTCTGACAGTGCAGAACTCCCTCAGTACTGACCCTCCCACAGTGCAGCACTCCCTCAGTACTGACTCTCTTACTATGCAACACTCCCTCAGTACTGACCTTCCCACAGTGCAGCGCTCCCTCAGTACTGACCCTCTGACAGTGCAGCACTCCCTCAGTATTGACCCTCCGACAGTGCAGCAATCCCTCAGTACTGACCCTCCCACAGTGCAGCACTCCCTCAGTACTGACTCTCTTACTATGCAACACTCCCTCAGTACTGACCTTCCCACAGTGCAGCGCTCCCTCAGTACTGACCGTCTGACAGTGCAGCACTCCCTCAGTACTGACCCCCTGACAGTGCAGCACTCCCTCATTACTGACCCTCTGACAGTGCAGCACGCCCTCAGTATTGAACCTCTGACAGTGCAGCACTCCCTCAGTACTGACCCACTGACAGTGCAGCACTCCTTCAGTGCTGACTCTCTGACAGTGCAGCACTCCCTCAGTACTGACACTCTGACAGTGCGGCACTCCCTCAGTACTGACTCTCTGACAGTGCAGCACTCCCTCAGTATTGACCCTCTGACAGTGCCGCACTCCCTCAGTACTGACCCTCTGACAGTGCAGCACTCCCATATTACTGACCCTCTGACAGTGCAGCACTCCCTCAGTACTGACCCTCTGACAGTGCAGCACGCCCTCAGTACTGACCCTCTGACAGTGCAGCACTCCCCAAGTACTGACCCTCTGACAGTGCAGCACGCCCTCAGTACTGACCCTCTGACAGTGCAGCACTCCCTCAGTACTGACCCTCTGACAGTGCAGCACTCCCTCAGTACTGACCCTCTGACAGTGCAGCACTCCCTCAGTACTGACCCTCTGACAGTGCAGCACTCCCTCAGTACTGACCCTCTGACAGTGCAGCACTCCCTCAGTACAGACCCTCCGCCAGTGCAGCACTCCCTCAGTACTGACCCTCTGGCAGTGCAGCGCTCCCTCAGTACTGACCCTCTGACAGTGCAGCACTCCCTCAGTACTGACCCTCTGACAGTGCAGCACACACTCAGTACAGACCCTCCGCCAGTGCAGCACTCCCTCAGTACTGACCCTCTGGCTGTGCAGCGCTCCCTCAGTACTGACCCTCTGACAGTGCAGCACGCCCTGAGTATTGAACCTCTGACAGTGCAGCACTCCCTCAGTACTGACCCACTGACAGTGCAGCACTCCTTCAGTACTGACTCTCTGACAGTGCAGCACTCCCTCAGTACTGACACTCTGACAGTGCGGCACTCCCTCAGGACTGACCCTCTGACAGTGCAGCACTACCATATTACTGACCCTCTGACAGTGCAGCACTCCCTCAGTACTGACCCTCTGACAGTGCAGCACTCCCTTATTACTGACCCTCTGACAGTGCGGCACTCCCTCAGTACTGACCCTCTGACAGTGCAGCACTCCCTCAGTACTGAACCTCTGACAGTGCAGCACTCCCTTATTACTGACCCTCTGACAGTGCAGCACTCCCTCAGTACTGACCCTCTGAAAGTGCAGCAATCCCTTATTACTGACCCTCTGACAGTGCAGCACTCCCTCAGTACTGACCCTCTGACAGTGCAGCACTCCCTCAGTACTGACCCTCTCACAGTGCAGCACTCCCTCAGTACTGACCCTCTGACAGTGCAGCACTACCTCAGTACAGACCATCCGCCAGTGCAGCACTCCCTCAGTACTGACCCTCTGGCAGTGCAGCGCTCCCTCAGTATTGACCCTCTGACAGTGCAGCACTCCCTCAGTACTGACCCCCTGACAGTGCAGCACTCCCCAAGTACTGAACTTCTGACAGTGCAGCGTTCCCTCAGTACTGACCCTCTGAACGTGCGGCACTCCCTCAGTATTGACCCTCCGACAGTGCAGCAATCACTCAGTACTGACCCTCCCACAGTGCAGCACTCCCTCAGTACTGACTCTCCTACTATGCAACACTCCCTCAGTACTGACCTTCCCACAGTGCAGCACTCACTCAGTACTGACCGTCTGACAGTGCAGCACTCCCTCAGTACTGACCCCCTGACAGTGCAGCACTCCCTCAGTACTGACCCTCTGACAGTGCAGCACTCCCTCAGTATTGAACATCGGACAGTGCAGCACTCCCTCAGTACTGACCCTCTGACAGTGCAGCACTCCTCAGTACTGACTCTCTGACAGTGCAGCACTCCCTCAGTACTGACACTCTGACAGTGCGGCACTCCCTCAGTACTGACCCTCTGACAGTGCAGCACTCCCTCAGTATTGACCCTCTGACAGTGCAGCACTCCCTCAGTACTGACCCTCTGACAGTGCAGCACTCCCTCAGTACTGACCCTCTGACAGTGCAGCACTCCCTCAGTACTGACCCTCTGACAGTGCAGCCACTCCCTCAGTACTGACCCTCTGACAGTGCAGCACTCCCTCAGTACTGACCCTCTGACAGTGCAGCACTCCCTCAGTACTGACCCTCTGACAGTGCGGCACTCCCTCAGTACTGACCCTCTGACAGTGCAGCACTCCCTCAGTACTGAACCTCTGACAGTGCAGCACTCCCTTATTACTGACCCTCTGACAGTGCAGCACTCCCTCAGTACTGACCCTCTGAAAGTGGAGCACTCCCTTATTACTGACCCTTTGACAGTGCAGCACTCCCCAAGTACTGACCCTCTGACAGTGCAGCACTCCCTCAGTACTGACCCTCTGACAGTGCAGCACTCCCTCAGTACTGACCCTCTGACAGTACAGTGCTCCCTCAGTACTCATCCTCTGACAGTGCAGCGCTCCCTCAGTACTGACCCTCTGAAAGTGCAGCACTCCCTTATTACTGACCCTCTGACAGTGCAGCACTCCCTCAGTACTGACCCTCTGACAGTGCAGCACTCCCACAGTACTGACCCTCTGACAGTGCGGCACTCCCTCAGTACTGACCCTCTGACAGTGCAGCACTCCCTCAGTACAGACGCTCCGCCAGTGCAGCACTCCCTCAGTACTGTCCCTCTGGCAGTGCAGCGCTCCCTCAGTACTGACCCTCTGACAGTGCAGCACTCCCTCAGTACTGACCCTCTGACAGTGCAGCACACCCTCAGTACTGACCCTCCGCCAGTGCAGCACTCCCTCAGTACTGACCCTCTGACAGTGCAGCGCCCCCTCAGTACTGACCCTCTGACAGTGCAGCACCCGCTCAGTACTGACCCTCTGACAGTGCAGCACTCCCTCAGTTCTGACCCTCTGACAGTGCAGCACTCCCTCAGTACTGACCCTCTGACAGTGCAGCACGCCCTCAGTACTGACTCTCTTACAGTGCAGCACTCCCTTATTACTGACCCTCTGACAGTGCAGCACTCCCTCAGTACTGACCCTCTGACAGTGCAGCACTCCCACAGTACTGACCCTCTGACAGTGCGGCACTCCCTCAGTACTGACCCTCTGACAGTGCAGCACTCCCTCAGTACTGACGCTCTGACAGTGCAGCACTCCCTCAGTACTGACCCTCTGGCAGTGCAGCGCTCCCTCAGTACTGACCCTCTGACAGTGCAGCGCCCCCTCAGTACTGACCCTCTGACAGTGCAGCACTCCCTCAGTACTGACCCTCTGATAGTGCAGCACTCCCCAAGTACTGACCTCTGACAGTGCAGCACTCCCTCAGTACTGACCCTCTGACAGTGCAGCACGCCCTCAGTACTGACCCTCTGACAGTGCAGCACTCCCTCAGTACTGACCCTCTGACAGTGCAGCACTCCCCAAGTACTGACCTTCTGACAGTGCAGCACTCCCTCAGTACTGACCCTCTGACAGTGCAGCACTCCCTCAGTACTGACCCTCTGACAGTGCAGCACGCCCTCAGTACTGACCCTCTGACAGTGCAGCACTCCCTCAGTACTGACCCTCTGACAGTGCAGCACGCCCTCAGTACTGACCCTCTGACAGTGCAGCACTCCCCAAGTACTGACCTCTGGACAGTGCAGCACTCCCTCAGTACTGACCCTCTGACAGTGCAGCACGCCCTCAGTACTGACCCTCTGACAGTGCAGCACTCCCTCAGTACTGACCCTCTGACAGTGCAGCACTCCCCAAGCACTGACCTTCTGACAGTGCAGCACTCCCTCAGTACTGACCCTCTGACAGTGCAGCACTCCCTCAGTACTGACCCTCTGACAGGGCAGCACTCCCTCAGTACTGACCCTCTGACAGTGCAGCACTCCCTCAGTACTGACCCTCTGACAGTGCAGCGCTCCCTCAGTACTGACCCTCTGACAGTGCAGCACTCCCTCAGTACAGACCCTCCGCCAGTGCAGCACTCCCTCAGTACTAACCCTCTGGCAGTGCAGCGCTCCCTCAGTACTGACCCTCTGACAGTGCAGCACTCCCTCAGTACTGACCCTCTGACAGTGCAGCACTCCCTCAGTACTGACCCTCTGACAGTGCAGCACTCCCCAAATACTGACCTTCTGACAGTGCAGCACTCCCTCAGTACTGACCCTCTGACAGTGCAGCACTCCCTCAGTACTGACCCTCTGACAGTGCAGCACTCCCTCAGTACTGACCCTCTGACAGTGCAGCACTCCCTTAGTACTGACCCTCTGACAGTGCAGCACTCCCTCAGTACTGACCCTCTGACAGTGCAGCACTCCCCAAGTACTGACCCTCTGACAGTGCAGCACTCCCTCAGTACTGACCCTCTGACAGTGCAGCACTCCCTCAGTACTGACCCTCTGACAGTGCAGCACTCCCTCAGTACTGACCCTCTGACAGTGCAGCACTCCCCAAGTACTGACCCTCTGACAGTGCAGCACTCCCTCAGTACTGACCCTCTGACAGTGCAGCACTCCCTCAGTACTGACCCTCTGACAGTGCAGCACTCCCTCAGTACTGACCCTCTGACAGTGCAGCACTCCCTCAGTACTGACCCTCTGACAGTGCAGCACTCCCTCAGTACTGACCCTCTGACAGTGCAGCACTCCCTCAGTACAGACCCTCCGACAGTGCAGCACTCCCTCAGTACTAACCCTCTGACAGTGCAGCGCTCCCTCAGTACTGACCCTCTGACAGTGCAGCACTCCCTCAGTACTGACCCTCTGACAGTGCAGCACACCCTCAGTACAGACCCTCCGACAGTGCAGCACTCCCTCAGTACTGACCCTCTGACAGTGCAGCACTCCCTCAGTACTGACCCTCTGACAGTGCAGCACTCCCTCAGTACTGACCCTCTGACAGTGCAGCACTCCCTCAGTACTGACCCTCTGACAGTGCAGCACTCCCCAAGTACTGACCCTCTGACAGTGCAGCACTCCCTCAGTACTGACCCTCTGACAGTGCAGCACTCCCTCAGTACTGACCCTCTGGCAGTGCAGCGCCCCCTCAGTACTGACCCTCTGACAGTGCAGCACTCCCTCAGTACTGACCCTCTGACAGTGCAGCACTCCCCAAGTACTGACCTTCTGACAGTGCAGCACTCCCTCAGTACTGACCCTCTGACAGTGCAGCACTCCCTCAGTACTGACCCTCTGACAGTGCAGCACGCCCTCAGTACTGACCCTCTGACAGTGCAGCACTCCCTCAGTACTGACCCTCTGACAGTGCAGCACTCCCCAAGTACTGACCTTCTGACAGTGCAGCACTCCCTCAGTACTGACCCTCTGACAGTGCAGCACTCCCTCAGTACTGACCCTCTGACAGTGCAGCACGCCCTCAGTACTGACCCTCTGACAGTGCAGCACTCCCTCAGTACTGACCCTCTGACAGTGCAGCACTCCCTCAGTACTGACCCTCTGACAGTGCAGCACTCCCTCAGTACTGACCCTCTGACAGTGCAGCACGCCCTCAGTACTGACCCTCTGACAGTGCAGCACTCCCTCAGTACTGACCCTCTGACAGTGCAGCACTCCCCAAGTACTGACCCTTCCGACAGTGCAGCACTCCCTCAGTACTGACCCTCTGACAGTGCAGCACTCCCTCAGTACTGACCCTCTGACAGTGCAGCACTCCCTCAGTACTGACCCTCTGACAGTTCAGCACTCCCTCAGTACTGACCCTCTGACAGTGCAGCGCTCGCTCAGTACTGACCCTCTGACAGTGCAGCACTCCCTCAGTACTGACCCTCCGCCAGTGCAGCACTCCCTCAGTACTGACCCTCTGGCAGTGCAGCACTCCCTCAGTACTGACCCTCTGACAGTGCAGCACTCCCTCAGTACTGACCCTCTGACAGTGCATCACACACTCAGTACAGACCCTCCGCCAGTGCAGCACTCCCTCAGTACTGACCCTCTGGCAGTGCAGCGCTCCCTCAGTACTGACCCTCTGACAGTGCAGCACTCCCTCAGTACTGAACCTCTGACAGTGCAGCACACCCTCAGTACAGACCCTCGGCCAGTGCAGCACACCCTCAGTACTGACCCTCTGGCAGTGCAGCGCTCCCTCAGTATTGACCCTCTGACAGTGCAGCGCTCCCCAAGTACTGACCTTCTGACAGTGCAGCGTTCCCTCAGTACTGACCCTCTGACAGTGCAGCACTCCCTCAGTATTGACCCTCCGACAGTGCAGCAATCCCTCAGTACTGACCCTCCCACAGTGCAGCACTCCCTCAGTACTGACTCTCTTACTATGCAACTCTCCCTCAGTACGGACCTACACAGTGCAGCGCTCCCTCAGTACTGACCCTCTGACAGTGCAGCACTCCCTCAGTATTGACCCTCCGACAGTGCAGCAATCCCTCAGTACTGACCCTCCCACAGTGCAGCACTCCCTCAGTACTGACTCTCTTACTATGCAACACTCCCTCAGTACTGACCTTCCCACAGTGCAGCGCTCCCTCAGTACTGACCGTCTGACAGTGCAGCACTCCCTCAGTATTGACCCCCTGACAGTGCAGCACTCCCTCATTACTGACCCTCTGACAGTGCAGCACGCCCTCAGTATTGACCCTCTGACAGTGCAGCACTCCCTCAGTACTGACCCTCTGACAGTGCAGCACTCCTTCAGTACTGACTCTCTGACAGTGCAGAACTCCCTCATTACTGACACTCTGACAGTGCGGCACTCCCTCAGTACTGACTCTCTGACAGTGCAGCACTCCCTCAGTATTGACCCTCTGACAGTGCAGCACTCCCTCAGTACTGACCCTCTGACAGTGCAGCACTCCGTCAGTACTGACCCTCTGACAGTGCAGCACACCCTTAGTACAGACCCTCCGCCAGTGCAGCACTCCCTCAGTACTGACCCTCTGACAGTGCAGCACTCCCTCAGTATTCACCCTCTGAAAGTGCGGCAATCCCTCAGTACTGACCCTCTGACAGTGCAGCACTCCCTCAGTACTGAACCTCTGACAGTGCAGCACTCCCTTATTACTGACCCTCTGACAGTGCAGCACTCCCTCAGTACTGACCCTCTGAAAGTGCAGCACTCCCTTATTACTGACCCTCTGACAGTGCAGCACTCCCTCAGTACTGACCCTCTGACAGTGCAGCACTCCCTCAGTACTGACCCTCTGACAGTGCAGCACTCCCTCAGTACTGACCCTCTGGCAGTGCAGCGCTCCCTCAGTACTGACCCTCTGACAGTGCAGCACTCCCTCAGTACTGACCCACTGACAGTGCAGCACTCCCTCAGTACAGACCCTCCGCCAGTACAGCACTCTCTCAGTACTGACCCTCTGGCAGTGCAGCGATCCCTCAGTATTGACCCTCTGACAGTGCAGCACTCCCTCAGTACTGACCCTCTGACAGTGCAGGACTCCCCAAGTACTGACCTTCTGACAGTGCAGCGTTCCCTCAGTACTGACCCTCTGACAGTGCAGAACTCCCTCAGTACTGACCCTCCCACAGTGCAGCACTCCCTCAGTACTGACTCTCTTACTATGCAACACTCCCTCAGTACTGACCTTCCCACAGTGCAGCGCTCCCTCAGTACTGACCCTCTGACAGTGCAGCACTCCCTCAGTATTGACCCTCCGACAGTGCAGCAATCCCTCAGTACTGACCCTCCCACAGTGCAGCACTCCCTCAGTACTGACTCTCTTACTATGCAACACTCCCTCAGTACTGACCTTCCCACAGTGCAGCGCTCCCTCAGTACTGACCGTCTGACAGTGCAGCACTCCCTCAGTACTGACCCCCTGACAGTGCAGCACTCCCTCATTACTGACCCTCTGACAGTGCAGCACGCCCTCAGTATTGAACCTCTGACAGTGCAGCACTCCCTCAGTACTGACCCACTGACAGTGCAGCACTCCTTCAGTGCTGACTCTCTGACAGTGCAGCACTCCCTCAGTACTGACACTCTGACAGTGCGGCACTCCCTCAGTACTGACTCTCTGACAGTGCAGCACTCCCTCAGTATTGACCCTCTGACAGTGCCGCACTCCCTCAGTACTGACCCTCTGACAGTGCAGCACTCCCATATTACTGACCCTCTGACAGTGCAGCACTCCCTCAGTACTGACCCTCTGACAGTGCAGCACGCCCTCAGTACTGACCCTCTGACAGTGCAGCACTCCCCAAGTACTGACCCTCTGACAGTGCAGCACGCCCTCAGTACTGACCCTCTGACAGTGCAGCACTCCCTCAGTACTGACCCTCTGACAGTGCAGCACTCCCTCAGTACTGACCCTCTGACAGTGCAGCACTCCCTCAGTACTGACCCTCTGACAGTGCAGCACTCCCTCAGTACTGACCCTCTGACAGTGCAGCACTCCCTCAGTACAGACCCTCCGCCAGTGCAGCACTCCCTCAGTACTGACCCTCTGGCAGTGCAGCGCTCCCTCAGTACTGACCCTCTGACAGTGCAGCACTCCCTCAGTACTGACCCTCTGACAGTGCAGCACACACTCAGTACAGACCCTCCGCCAGTGCAGCACTCCCTCAGTACTGACCCTCTGGCTGTGCAGCGCTCCCTCAGTACTGACCCTCTGACAGTGCAGCACTCCCTCAGTACTGACCCTCTGACAGTGCAGCACACCCTCAGTACAGACCCTCGGCCAGTGCAGCACACCCTCAGTACTGACCCTCTGGCAGTGCAGCGCTCCCTCAGTATTGACCCTCTGACAGTGCAGCACTCCCTCAGTACTGACCCTCTGACAGTGCAGCGCTCCCCAAGTACTGACCTTCTGACAGTGCAGCGTTCCCTCAGTACTGACCCTCTGACAGTGCAGCACTCCCTCAGTATTGACCCTCCGACAGTGCAGCAATCCCTCAGTACTGACCCTCCCACAGTGCAGCACTCCCTCAGTACTGACTCTCTTACTATGCAACTCTCCCTCAGTACGGACCTACACAGTGCAGCGCTCCCTCAGTACTGACCCTCTGACAGTGCAGGACTCCCCAAGTACTGACCTTCCGACAGTGCAGCGTTCCCTCAGTACTGACCCTCTGACAGTGCAGAACTCCCTCAGTACTGACCCTCCCACAGTGCAGCACTCCCTCAGTACTGACTCTCTTACTATGCAACACTCCCTCAGTACTGACCTTCCCACAGTGCAGCGCTCCCTCAGTACTGACCCTCTGACAGTGCAGCACTCCCTCAGTATTGACCCTCCGACAGTGCAGCAATCCCTCAGTACTGACCCTCCCACAGTGCAGCACTCCCTCAGTACTGACTCTCTTACTATGCAACACTCCCTCAGTACTGACCTTCCCACAGTGCAGCGCTCCCTCAGTACTGACCGTCTGACAGTGCAGCACTCCCTCAGTACTGACCCCCTGACAGTGCAGCACTCCCTCATTACTGACCCTCTGACAGTGCAGCACGCCCTCAGTACTGACCCTCTGACAGTGCAGCACTCCCTCAGTACTGACCCACTGACAGTGCAGCACTCCTTCAACACTGACGCTCCGACAGTGCAGCACTTCCTCAGTACTGACACTCTGACAATGCAGCGCTCGCTCAGTACTGACACTTTGACAGTGCAGCGCTCCCTATTACTGACCCTCCGAAAGTGCAGCACTCCTTCAGTACTGACCCTCTGACAGTGCAGCACTCCCTTATTACTGACCCTCTGACAGTGCGGCACTCCCTCAGTACTGACCCTCTGACAGTGCAGCACTCCCTCAGTACTGAACCTCTGACAGTGCAGCACTCCCTTATTACTGACCCTCTGACAGTGCAGCACTCCCTCAGTACTGACCCTCTGAAAGTGCAGCACTCCCTTATTACTGACCCTCTGACAGTGCAGCACTCCCTCAGTACTGACCCTCTGACAGTGCAGCACTCCCTCAGTACTGACCCTCTCACAGTGCAGCACTCCCTCAGTACTGACCCTCTGACAGTGCGGCACTCCCTCAATACTGACTCTCTGACAGTGCAGCACTCCCTCAGTATTGACCCTCTGACAGTGCCGCACTCCCTCAGTACTGACCCTCTGACAGTGCAGCACTCCCTCAAGACTGACTGTCTGACAGTGCAGCACTCCCTCAGTACTGACACTCTGACAGTGCGGCACTCCCTCAGTACTGACCCTCTGACAGTGCGGCACTCCCTCAGTACTGACCCTCTGACAGTGCAGCACTCCCTCAGTACTGAACCTCTGACAGTGCAGCACTCCCTTATTACTGACCCTCTGACAGTGCAGCACTCCCTCAGTACTGACCCTCTGAAAGTGGAGCACTCCCTTATTACTGACCCTCTGACAGTGCAGCACTCCCCAAGTACTGACCCTCTGACAGTGCAGCACTCCCTCAGTACTGACCCTCTGACAGTGCAGCACTCCCTCAGTACTGACCCTCTGACAGTACAGTGCTCCCTCAGTACTCATCCTCTGACAGTGCAGCGCTCCCTCAGTACTGACCCTCTGAAAGTGCAGCACTCCCTTATTACTGACCCTCTGACAGTGCAGCACTCCCTCAGTACTGACCCTCTGGCAGTGCAGCACTCCCACAGTACTGACCCTCTGACAGTGCGGCACTCCCTCAGTACTGACCCTCTGACAGTGCAGCACTCCCTCAGTACAGACGCTCCGCCAGTGCAGCACTCCCTCAGTACTGACCCTCTGGCAGTGCAGCGCTCCCTCAGTACTGACCCTCTGACAGTGCAGCACTCCCTCAGTACTGACCCTCTGACAGTGCAGCACACCCTCAGTACAGACCCTCCGCCAGTGCAGCACTCCCTCAGTACTGACCCTCTGACAGTGCAGCGCCCCCTCAGTACTGACCCTCTGACAGTGCAGCACGCCCTCAGTACTGACCCTCTGACAGTGCAGCACTCCCCAAGTACTGACCCTCTGACAGTGCAGCACTCCCTCAGTACTGACCCTCTGACAGTGCAGCACGCCCTCAGTACTGACCCTCTGACAGTGCAGCACTCCCTTATTACTGACCCTCTGACAGTGCAGCACTCCCTCAGTACTGACCCTCTGACAGTGCAGCACTCCCACAGTACTGACCCTCTGACAGTGCGGCACTCCCTCAGTACTGACCCTCTGACAGTGCAGCACTCCCTCAGTACAGACGCTCCGCCAGTGCAGCACTCCCTCAGTACTGACCCTCTGGCAGTGCTGCGCTCCCTCAGTACTGACCCTCTGGCAGTGCAGCGCCCCCTCAGTACTGACCCTCTGACAGTGCAGCACGCCCTCAGTACTGACCCTCTGATAGTGCAGCACTCCCCAAGTACTGACCTTCTGACAGTGCAGCACTCCCTCAGTACTGACCCTCTGACAGTGCAGCACGCCCTCAGTACTGACCCTCTGACAGTGCAGCACTCCCTCAGTACTGACCCTCTGACAGTGCAGCACTCCCCAAGTACTGACCTTCTGACAGTGCAGCACTCCCTCAGTACTGACCCTCTGACAGTGCAGCACTCCCTCAGTACTGACACTCTGACAGTGCAGCACGCCCTCAGTACTGACCCTCTGACAGTGCAGCACTCCCTCAGTACTGACCCTCTGACAGTGCAGCACGCCCTCAGTACTGACCCTCTGACAGTGCAGCACTCCCCAAGTACTGACCTTCTGACAGTGCAGCACTCCCTCAGTACTGACCCTCTGACAGTGCAGCACGCCCTCAGTACTGACCCTCTGACAGTGCAGCACTCCCTCAGTACTGACCCTCTGACAGTGCAGCACTCCCCAAGCACTGACCTTCTGACAGTGCAGCACTCCCTCAGTACTGACCCTCTGACAGTGCAGCACTCCCTCAGTACTGACCCTCTGACAGGGCAGCACTCCCTCAGTACTGACCCTCTGACAGTGCAGCACTCCCTCAGTACTGACCCTCTGACAGTGCAGCACTCCCTCAGTACTGACCCTCTGACAGTGCAGCACTCCCTCAGTACAGACCCTCCGCCAGTGCAGCACTCCCTCAGTACTGACCCTCTGGCAGTGCAGCGCTCCCTCAGTACTGACCCTCTGACAGTGCAGCACTCCCTCAGTACTGACCCTCTGACAGTGCAGCACTCCCTCAGTACTGACCCTCTGACAGTGCAGCACTCCCCAATACTGACCTTCTGACAGTGCAGCACTCCCTCAGTACTGACCCTCTGACAGTGCAGCACTCCCTCAGTACTGACCCTCTGACAGTGCAGCACGCCCTCAGTACTGACCCTCTGACAGTGCAGCACGCCCTCAGTACTGACCCTCTGACAGTGCAGCACGCCCTCAGTACTGACCCTCTGACAGTGCAGCACTCCCCAAGTACTGACCTTCTGACAGTGCAGCACTCCCTCAGTACTGACCCTCTGACAGTGCAGCACGCCCTCAGTACTGACCCTCTGACAGTGCAGCACTCCCTCAGCACTGACCCTCTGACAGTGCAGCACTCCCCAAGTACTGACCTTCTGACAGTGCAGCACTCCCTCAGTACTGACCCTCTGACAGTGCAGCACTCCCTCAGTACTGATCCTCTGACAGTGCAGCACTCCCTCAGTACTGACCCTCTGACAGTGCAGCACTCCCTCAGTACTGACCCTCTGACAGTGCAGCACTCCCTCAGTACTGACCCTCTGACAGTGCAGCACTCCCTCAGTACAGACCATCCGCCAGTGCAGCACTCCCTCAGTACTAACCCTCTGGCAGTGCAGCGCTCCCTCAGTACTGACCCTCTGACAGTGCAGCACGCCCTCAGTACTGACCCTCTGACAGTGCAGCACACCCTCAGTACAGACCCTCCGCCAGTGCAGCACTCCCTCAGTACTGACCCTCTGACAGTGCAGCACTCCCTCAGTACTGACCCTCTGGCAGTGCAGCGCCCCCTCAGTACTGACCCTCTGACAGTGCAGCACGCCCTCAGTACTGACCCTCTGACAGTGCAGCACTCCCCAAGTACTGACCTTCTGACAGTGCAGCACTCCCTCAGTACTGACCCTCTGACAGTGCAGCACGCCCTCAGTACTGACCCTCTGACAGTGCAGCACTCCCTCAGTACTGACCCTCTGACAGTGCAGCACTCCCCAAGTACTGACCTTCTGACAGTGCAGCACTCCCTCAGTACTGACCCTCTGACAGTGCAGCACTCCCTCAGTACTGACCCTCTGACAGTGCAGCACGCCCTCAGTACTGACCCTCTGACAGTGCAGCACTCCCTCAGTACTGACCCTCTGACAGTGCAGCACGCCCTCAGTACTGACCCTCTGACAGTGCAGCACTCCCTCAGTACTGACCCTCTGACAGTGCAGCACGCCCTCAGTACTGACCCTCTGACAGTGCAGCACTCCCTCAGTACTGACCCTCTGACAGTGCGGCACTCCCTGAGCACTGCCCTCTGACAGTGCAGCACTCCCTCAGTACTGACCCTCTGACAGTGCAGCACTCCCTCAGTACTGACCCTCTGACAGTGCAGCACTCCCTCAGTACTGACCCTCTGACAGTTCAGCACTCCCTCAGTACTGACCCTCTGACAGTGCAGCGCTCCCTCAGTATTGACCCTCTGACAGTGCAGCGCTCCCTTAATACTGACCCTCTGACAGTGCAGCCTTCCCTCAGTACTGACCCTCTGACAGTGCAGCACTCCCTCAGTATTGACCCTCCGACAGTGCAGCAATCCCTCAGTACTGACCCTCCACAGTGCAGCACTCCCTCAGTACTGACTCTCTTACTATGCAACTCTCCCTCAGTACGGACCTACACAGTGCAGCGCTCCCTCAGTACTGACCCTCTGACAGTGCAGCACTCCCTCAGTATTGACCCTCCGACAGTGCAGCAATCCCTCAGTACTGACCCTCCCACAGTGCAGCACTCCCTCAGTACTGACTCTCTTACTATGCAACACTCCCTCAGTACTGACCTTCCCACAGTGCAGCGCTCCCTCAGTACTGACCGTCTGACAGTGCAGCACTCCCTCAGTATTGACCCCCTGACAGTGCAGCACTCCCTCATTACTGACCCTCTGACAGTGCAGCACGCCCTCAGTATTGACCCTCTGACAGTGCAGCACTCCCTCAGTACTGACCCTCTGACAGTGCAGCACTCCTTCAGTACTGACTCTCTGACAGTGCAGAACTCCCTCATTACTGACACTCTGACAGTGCGGCACTCCCTCAGTACTGACTCTCTGACAGTGCAGCACTCCCTCAGTATTGACCCTCTGACAGTGCAGCACTCCCTCAGTACTGACCCTCTGACAGTGCAGCACTCCGTCAGTACTGACCCTCTGACAGTGCAGCACACCCTTAGTACAGACCCTCCGCCAGTGCAGCACTCCCTCAGTACTGACCCTCTGACAGTGCAGCACTCCCTCAGTATTCACCCTCTGAAAGTGCGGCAATCCCTCAGTACTGACCCTCTGACAGTGCAGCACTCCCTCAGTACTGAACCTCTGACAGTGCAGCACTCCCTTATTACTGACCCTCTGACAGTGCAGCACTCCCTCAGTACTGACCCTCTGAAAGTGCAGCACTCCCTTATTACTGACCCTCTGACAGTGCAGCACTCCCTCAGTACTGACCCTCTGACAGTGCAGCACTCCCTCAGTACTGACCCTCTGACAGTGCAGCACTCCCTCAGTACTGACCCTCTGGCAGTGCAGCGCTCCCTCAGTACTGACCCTCTGACAGTGCAGCACTCCCTCAGTACTGACCCACTGACAGTGCAGCACTCCCTCAGTACAGACCCTCCGCCAGTACAGCACTCTCTCAGTACTGACCCTCTGGCAGTGCAGCGATCCCTCAGTATTGACCCTCTGACAGTGCAGCACTCCCTCAGTACTGACCCTCTGACCGTGCAGCACTCCCTCAGTACTGACCCTCTGACAGTGCAGAACTCCCTCAGTACTGACCCTCCCACAGTGCAGCACTCCCTCAGTACTGACTCTCTTACTATGCAACACTCCCTCAGTACTGACCTTCCCACAGTGCAGCGCTCCCTCAGTACTGACCCTCTGACAGTGCAGCACTCCCTCAGTATTGACCCTCCGACAGTGCAGCAATCCCTCAGTACTGACCCTCCCACAGTGCAGCACTCCCTCAGTACTGACTCTCTTACTATGCAACACTCCCTCAGTACTGACCTTCCCACAGTGCAGCGCTCCCTCAGTACTGACCGTCTGACAGTGCAGCACTCCCTCAGTACTGACCCCCTGACAGTGCAGCACTCCCTCATTACTGACCCTCTGACAGTGCAGCACGCCCTCAGTATTGAACCTCTGACAGTGCAGCACTCCCTCAGTACTGACACTCTGACAGTGCGGCACTCCCTCAGTACTGACTCTCTGACAGTGCAGCACTCCCTCAGTATTGACCCTCTGACAGTGCCGCACTCCCTCAGTACTGACCCTCTGACAGTGCAGCACTCCCATATTACTGACCCTCTGACAGTGCAGCACTCCCTCAGTACTGACCCTCTGACAGTGCAGCACGCCCTCAGTACTGACCCTCTGACAGTGCAGCACTCCCCAAGTACTGACCCTCTGACAGTGCAGCACGCCCTCAGTACTGACCCTCTGACAGTGCAGCACTCCCTCAGTACTGACCCTCTGACAGTGCAGCTCTCCCTCAGTACTGACCCTCTGACAGTGCAGCACTCCCTCAGTACTGACCCTCTGACAGTGCAGCACTCCCTCAGTACTGACCCTCTGACAGTGCAGCACTCCCTCAGTACAGACCCTCCGCCAGTGCAGCACTCCCTCAGTACTGACCCTCTGGCAGTGCAGCGCTCCCTCAGTACTGACCCTCTGACAGTGCAGCACTCCCTCAGTACTGACCCTCTGACAGTGCAGCACACACTCAGTACAGACCCTCCGCCAGTGCAGCACTCCCTCAGTACTGACCCTCTGGCTGTGCAGCGCTCCCTCAGTACTGACCCTCTGACAGTGCAGCACTCCCTCAGTACTGAACCTCTGACAGTGCAGCACACCCTCAGTACAGACCCTCGGCCAGTGCAGCACACCCTCAGTACTGACCCTCTGGCAGTGCAGCGCTCCCTCAGTATTGACCCTCTGACAGTGCAGCACTCCCTCAGTACTGACCCTCTGACAGTGCAGCGCTCCCCAAGTACTGACCTTCTGACAGTGCAGCGTTCCCTCAGTACTGACCCTCTGACAGTGCAGCACTCCCTCAGTATTGACCCTCCGACAGTGCAGCAATCCCTCAGTACTGACCCTCCCACAGTGCAGCACTCCCTCAGTACTGACTCTCTTACTATGCAACTCTCCCTCAGTACGGACCTACACAGTGCAGCGCTCCCTCAGTACTGACCCTCTGACAGTGCAGCACTCCCTCAGTATTGACCCTCCGACAGTGCAGCAATCCCTCAGTACTGACCCTCCCACAGTGCAGCACTCCCTCAGTACTGACTCTCTTACTATGCAACACTCCCTCAGTACTGACCTTCCCACAGTGCAGCGCTCCCTCAGTACTGACCGTCTGACAGTGCAGCACTCCCTCAGTATTGACCCCCTGACAGTGCAGCACTCCCTCATTACTGACCCTCTGACAGTGCAGCACGCCCTCAGTATTGACCCTCTGACAGTGCAGCACTCCCTCAGTACTGACCCTCTGACAGTGCAGCACTCCTTCAGTACTGACTCTCTGACAGTGCAGAACACCCTCATTACTGACACTCTGACAGTGCGGCACTCCCTCAGTACTGACTCTCTGACAGTGCAGCACTCCCTCAGTATTGACCCTCTGACAGTGCAGCACTCCCTCAGTACTGACTCTCTGACAGTGCAGCACTCCGTCAGTACTGACCCTCTGACAGTGCAGCACACCCTCAGTACAGACCCTCCGCCAGTGCAGCACTCCCTCAGTACTGACCCTCTGACAGTGCAGCACTCCCTCAGTATTCACCCTCTGAAAGTGCGGCAATCCCTCAGTACTGACCCTCTGACAGTGCAGCACTCCCTCAGTACTGAACCTCTGACAGTGCAGCACTCCCTTATTACTGACCCTCTGACAGTGCAGCACTCCCTCAGTACTGACCCTCTGAAAGTGCAGCACTCCCTTATTACTGACCCTCTGACAGTGCAGCACTCCCTCAGTACTGACCCTCTGACAGTGCAGCACTCCCTCAGTACTGACCCTCTGACAGTGCAGCACTCCCTCAGTACTGACCCTCTGGCAGTGCAGCGCTCCCTCAGTACTGACCCTCTGACAGTGCAGCACGCCCTCAGTACTGACCCTCTGATAGTGCAGCACTCCCCAAGTACTGACCTTCTGACAGTGCAGCACTCCCTCAGTACTGACCCTCTGACAGTGCAGCACGCCCTCAGTACTGACCCTCTGACAGTGCAGCACTCCCTCAGTACTGACCCTCTGACAGTGCAGCACTCCCCAAGTACTGACCTTCTGACAGTGCAGCACTCCCTCAGTACTGACCCTCTGACAGTGCAGCACTCCCTCAGTACTGACACTCTGACAGTGCAGCACGCCCTCAGTACTGACCCTCTGACAGTGCAGCACTCCCTCAGTACTGACCCTCTGACAGTGCAGCACGCCCTCAGTACTGACCCTCTGACAGTGCAGCACTCCCCAAGTACTGACCTTCTGACAGTGCAGCACTCCCTCAGTACTGACCCTCTGACAGTGCAGCACGCCCTCAGTACTGACCCTCTCACAGTGCAGCACTCCCTTAGTACTGACCCTCCGACAGTGCAGCGCACCCTCAGCACTGATTTACCGACAGTGCAGCACTCCCTCAGTACTGACCCTCTGACAGTGCAGCACTCCCTCAGTACTGACCCTCTGACAGTGCAGCACTCCCTCAGTACTGACCCTCTGACAGTGCAGCACTCCCTCAGTACTGACCCTCTGACAGTGCAGCACTCCCTCAGTACTGACCCTCTGACAGTGCAGCACTCCCTCAGTACTGACCCTCCGCCAGTGCAGCACTCCCTCAGTACTCACCCTCTGAGAGTGCAACGCTCCCTCAGTACTGACCCTCTGACAGTGCAGCACTCCCTCAGTACTGACCCTCTGACAGTGCAGCACTCCCTCAGTACTGACCCTCTGACAGTGCAGCACGCCCTCAGTACTGACCCTCTGACAGTGCAGCACGCCCTCAGTATTGACCCTCTGACAGTGCAGCACTCCCTCAGTACTGACCCTCTGACAGTGCAGCACTCCTCAGTACTGACTCTCTGACAGTGCAGAACACCCTCATTACTGACACTCTGACAGTGCGGCACTCCCTCAGTACTGACTCTCTGACAGTGCAGCACTCCCTCAGTATTGACCCTCTGACAGTGCAGCACTCCCTCAGTACTGACTCTCTGACAGTGCAGCACTCCGTCAGTACTGACCCTCTGACAGTGCAGCACACCCTCAGTACAGACCCTCCGCCAGTGCAGCACTCCCTCAGTACTGACCCTCTGACAGTGCAGCACTCCCTCAGTATTCACCCTCTGAAAGTGCGGCAATCCCTCAGTACTGACCCTCTGACAGTGCAGCACTCCCTCAGTACTGAACCTCTGACAGTGCAGCACTCCCTTATTACTGACCCTCTGACAGTGCAGCACTCCCTCAGTACTGACCCTCTGAAAGTGCAGCACTCCCTTATTACTGACCCTCTGACAGTGCAGCACTCCCTCAGTACTGACCCTCTGACAGTGCAGCACTCCCTCAGTACTGACCCTCTGACAGTGCAGCACTCCCTCAGTACTGACCCTCTGGCAGTGCAGCGCTCCCTCAGTACTGACCCTCTGACAGTGCAGCACGCCCTCAGTACTGACCCTCTGATAGTGCAGCACTCCCCAAGTACTGACCTTCTGACAGTGCAGCACTCCCTCAGTACTGACCCTCTGACAGTGCAGCACGCCCTCAGTACTGACCCTCTGACAGTGCAGCACTCCCTCAGTACTGACCCTCTGACAGTGCAGCACTCCCCAAGTACTGACCTTCTGACAGTGCAGCACTCCCTCAGTACTGACTCTCTGACAGTGCAGCACTCCCTCAGTACTGACACTCTGACAGTGCAGCACGCCCTCAGTACTGACCCTCTGACAGTGCAGCACTCCCTCAGTACTGACCCTCTGACAGTGCAGCACGCCCTCAGTACTGACCCTCTGACAGTGCAGCACTCCCCAAGTACTGACCTTCTGACAGTGCAGCACTCCCTCAGTACTGACCCTCTGACAGTGCAGCACGCCCTCAGTACTGACCCTCTGACAGTGCAGCACTCCCTCAGTACTGACCCTCTGACAGTGCAGCACTCCCCAAATACTGACCCTTCTGACAGTGCAGCACTCCCTCAGTACTGACCCTCTGACAGTGCAGCACTCCCTCAGTACTGACCCTCTGACAGTGCAGCACGCCCTCAGTACTGACCCTCTGACAGTGCAGCACTCCCTCAGTACTGACCCTCTGACAGTGCAGCACGCCCTCAGTACTGACCCTCTGACAGTGCAGCACTCCCCAAGTACTGACCTTCTGACAGTGCAGCACTCCCTCAGTACTGACCCTCTGACAGTGCAGCACGCCCTCAGTACTGACCCTCTGACAGTGCAGCACTCCCTCAGTACTGACCCTCTGACAGTGCAGCACTCCCCAAGTACTGACCTTCTGACAGTGCAGCACTCCCTCAGTACTGACCCTCTGACAGTGCAGCACTCCCTCAGTACTGATCCTCTGACAGTGCAGCACTCCCTCAGTACTGACCCTCTGACAGTGCAGCACTCCCTCAGTACTGACCCTCTGACAGTGCAGCACTCCCTCAGTACTGACCCTCTGACAGTGCAGCACACCCTCAGTACAGACCCTCCGCCAGTGCAGCACTACCTCAGTACTGACCCTCTGACAGTGCAGCACTCCCTCAGTACTGACCCTCTGGCAGTGCAGCGCCCCCTCAGTACTGACCCTCTGACAGTGCAGCACGCCCTCAGTACTGACCCTCTGACAGTGCAGCACTCCCCAAGTACTGACCTTCTGACAGTGCAGCACTCCCTCAGTACTGACCCTCTGACAGTGCAGCACGCCCTCAGTACTGACCCTCTGACAGTGCAGCACTCCCTCAGTACTGACCCTCTGACAGTGCAGCACTCCCCAAGTACTGACCTTCTGACAGTGCAGCACTCCCTCAGTACTGACCCTCTGACAGTGCAGCACTCCCTCAGTACTGACCCTCTGACAGTGCAGCACGCCCTCAGTACTGACCCTCTGACAGTGCAGCACTCCCTCAGTACTGACCCTCTGACAGTGCAGCACGCCCTCAGTACTGACCCTCTGACAGTGCAGCACTCCCCAAGTACTGACCCTCTGACAGTGCAGCACGCCCTCAGTACTGACCCTCTGACAGTGCAGCACTCCCTCAGTACTGACCCTCTGACAGTGCAGCACTCCCCAAGTACTGACCTTCTGACAGTGCAGCACTCCCTCAGTACTGACCCTCTGACAGTGCAGCACTCCCTCAGTACTGACCCTCTGACAGTGCAGCACTCCCTCAGTACTGACCCTCTGACAGTTCAGCACTCCCTCAGTACTGACCCTCTGACAGTGCAGCACTCCCTCAGTACTGACCCTCTGACAGTGCAGCACTCCCTCAGTACAGACCCTCCGCCAGTGCAGCACTCCCTCAGTACTGACCCTCTGGCAGTGCAGCACTCCCTCAGTACTGACCCTCTGACAGTGCAGCACTCCCTCAGTACTGACCCTCTGACAGTGCATCACACACTCAGTACAGATCCTCCGCCAGTGCAGCACTCCCTCAGTACTGACCCTCTGGCAGTGCAACGCTCCCTCAGTACTGACCCTCTGACAGTGCAGCACTCCCTCAGTACTGAACCTCTGACAGTGCAGCACACCCTCAGTACAGACCCTCGGCCAGTGCAGCACACCCTCAGTACTGACCCTCTGGCAGTGCAGCGCTCCCTCAGTATTGACCCTCTGACAGTGCAGCGCTCCCCAAGTACTGACCTTCTGACAGTGCAGCCTTCCCTCAGTACTGACCCTCTGACAGTGCAGCACTCCCTCAGTATTGACCCTCCGACAGTGCAGCAATCCCTCAGTACTGACCCTCCCACAGTGCAGCACTCCCTCAGTACTGACTCTCTTACTATGCAACTCTCCCTCAGTACGGACCTACACAGTGCAGCGCTCCCTCAGTACTGACCCTCTGACAGTGCAGCACTCCCTCAGTACTGACCCTCTGACAGTGCAGCACTCCCTCAGTACTGACCCTCTGACAGTGCAGCACTCCCTCAGTACTGACCCTCTGGCAGTGCAGCGCTCCCTCAGTACTGACCCTCTGACAGTGCAGCACTCCCTCAGTACTGACCCACTGACAGTGCAGCACTCCCTCAGTACAGACCCTCCGCCAGTACAGCACTCTCTCAGTACTGACCCTCTGGCAGTGCAGCGATCCCTCAGTATTGACCCTCTGACAGTGCAGCACTCCCTCAGTACTGACCCTCTGACAGTGCAGGACTCCCCAAGTACTGACCTTCTGACAGTGCACCGTTCCCTCAGTACTGACCCTCTGACAGTGCAGAACTCCCTCAGTACTGACCCTCCCACAGTGCAGCACTCCCTCAGTACTGACTCTCTTACTATGCAACACTCCCTCAGTACTGACCTTCCCACAGTGCAGCGCTCCCTCAGTACTGACCCTCTGACAGTGCAGCACTCCCTCAGTATTGACCCTCCGACAGTGCAGCAATCCCTCAGTACTGACCCTCCCACAGTGCAGCACTCCCTCAGTACTGACTCTCTTACTATGCAACACTCCCTCAGTACTGACCTTCCCACAGTGCAGCGCTCCATCTGTACTGACCGTCTGACAGTGCAGCACTCCCTCAGTACTGACCCCCTGACAGTGCAGCACTCCCTCATTACTGACCCTCTGACAGTGCAGCACGCCCTCAGTATTGAACCTCTGACAGTGCAGCACTCCCTCAGTACTGACACTCTGACAGTGCGGCACTCCCTCAGTACTGACTCTCTGACAGTGCAGCACTCCCTCAGTATTGACCCTCTGACAGTGCCGCACTCCCTCAGTACTGACCCTCTGACAGTGCAGCACTCCCATATTACTGACCCTCTGACAGTGCAGCACTCCCTCAGTACTGACCCTCTGACAGTGCAGCACGCCCTCAGTACTGACCCTCTGACAGTGCAGCACTCCCCAAGTACTGACCCTCTGACAGTGCAGCACGCCCTCAGTACTGACCCTCTGACAGTGCAGCACTCCCTCAGTACTGACCCTCTGACAGTGCAGCACTCCCTCAGTACTGACCCTCTGACAGTGCAGCACTCCCTCAGTACTGACCCTCTGACAGTGCAGCACTCCCTCAGTACTGACCCTCTGACAGTGCAGCACTCCCTCAGTACAGACCCTCCGCCAGTGCAGCACTCCCTCAGTACTGACCCTCTGGCAGTGCAGCGCTCCCTCAGTACTGACCCTCTGACAGTGCAGCACTCCCTCAGTACTGACCCTCTGACAGTGCAGCACACACTCAGTACAGACCCTCCGCCAGTGCAGCACTCCCTCAGTACTGACCCTCTGGCTGTGCAGCGCTCCCTCAGTACTGACCCTCTGACAGTGCAGCACTCCCTCAGTACTGAACCTCTGACAGTGCAGCACACCCTCAGTACAGACCCTCGGCCAGTGCAGCACACCCTCAGTACTGACCCTCTGGCAGTGCAGCGCTCCCTCAGTATTGACCCTCTGACAGTGCAGCACTCCCTCAGTACTGACCCTCTGACAGTGCAGCGCTCCCCAAGTACTGACCTTCTGACAGTGCAGCGTTCCCTCAGTACTGACCCTCTGACAGTGCAGCACTCCCTCAGTATTGACCCTCCGACAGTGCAGCAATCCCTCAGTACTGACCCTCCCACAGTGCAGCACTCCCTCAGTACTGACTCTCTTACTATGCAACTCTCCCTCAGTACGGACCTACACAGTGCAGCGCTCCCTCAGTACTGACCCTCTGACAGTGCAGCACTCCCTCAGTATTGACCCTCCGACAGTGCAGCAATCCCTCAGTACTGACCCTCCCACAGTGCAGCACTCCCTCAGTACTGACTCTCTTACTATGCAACACTCCCTCAGTACTGACCTTCCCACAGTGCAGCGCTCCCTCAGTACTGACCGTCTGACAGTGCAGCACTCCCTCAGTATTGACCCCCTGACAGTGCAGCACTCCCTCATTACTGACCCTCTGACAGTGCAGCACGCCCTCAGTATTGACCCTCTGACAGTGCAGCACTCCCTCAGTACTGACCCTCTGACAGTGCAGCACTCCTTCAGTACTGACTCTCTGACAGTGCAGAACACCCTCATTACTGACACTCTGACAGTGCGGCACTCCCTCAGTACTGACTCTCTGACAGTGCAGCACTCCCTCAGTATTGACCCTCTGACAGTGCAGCACTCCCTCAGTACTGACTCTCTGACAGTGCAGCACTCCGTCAGTACTGACCCTCTGACAGTGCAGCACACCCTCAGTACAGACCCTCCGCCAGTGCAGCACTCCCTCAGTACTGACCCTCTGACAGTGCAGCACTCCCTCAGTATTCACCCTCTGAAAGTGCGGCAATCCCTCAGTACTGACCTCTGACAGTGCAGCACTCCCTCAGTACTGAACCTCTGACAGTGCAGCACTCCCTTATTACTGACCCTCTGACAGTGCAGCACTCCCTCAGTACTGACCCTCTGAAAGTGCAGCACTCCCTTATTACTGACCCTCTGACAGTGCAGCACTCCCTCAGTACTGACCCTCTGACAGTGCAGCACTCCCTCAGTACTGACCCTCTGACAGTGCAGCACTCCCTCAGTACTGACCCTCTGGCAGTGCAGCGCTCCCTCAGTACTGACCCTCTGACAGTGCAGCACTCCCTCAGTACTGACCCTCTGATAGTGCAGCACTCCCCAAGTACTGACCTTCTGACAGTGCAGCACTCCCTCAGTACTGACCCTCTGACAGTGCAGCACGCCCTCAGTACTGACCCTCTGACAGTGCAGCACTCCCTCAGTACTGACCCTCTGACAGTGCAGCACTCCCCAAGTACTGACCTTCTGACAGTGCAGCACTCCCTCAGTACTGACCCTCTGACAGTGCAGCACTCCCTCAGTACTGACCCTCTGACAGTGCAGCACGCCCTCAGTACTGACCCTCTGACAGTGCAGCACTCCCTCAGTACTGACCCTCTGACAGTGCAGCACGCCCTCAGTACTGACCCTCTGACAGTGCAGCACTCCCCAAGTACTGACCTTCTGACAGTGCAGCACTCCCTCAGTACTGACCCTCTGACAGTGCAGCACGCCCTCAGTACTGACCCTCTGACAGTGCAGCACTCCCTCAGTACTGACCCTCTGACAGTGCAGCACTCCCCAAGCACTGACCTTCTGACAGTGCAGCACTCCCTCAGTACTGACCCTCTGACAGTGCAGCACTCCCTCAGTACTGACCCTCTGACAGGGCAGCACTCCCTCAGTACTGACCCTCTGACAGTGCAGCACTCCCTCAGTACTGACCCTCTGACAGTGCAGCACTCCCTCAGTACTGACCCTCTGACAGTGCAGCACTCCCTCAGTACAGACCCTCCGCCAGTGCAGCACTCCCTCAGTACTAACCCTCTGGCAGTGCAGCGCTCCCTCAGTACTGACCCTCTGACAGTGCAGCACTCCCTCAGTACTGACCCTCTGACAGTGCAGCACTCCCTCAGTACTGACCCTCTGACAGTGCAGCACGCCCTCAGTACTGACCCTCTGACAGTGCAGCACGCCCTCAGTATTGACCCTCTGACAGTGCAGCACTCCCTCAGTACTGACCCTCTGACAGTGCAGCACTCCTTCAGTACTGACTCTCTGACAGTGCAGAACACCCTCATTACTGACACTCTGACAGTGCGGCACTCCCTCAGTACTGACTCTCTGACAGTGCAGCACTCCCTCAGTATTGACCCTCTGACAGTGCAGCACTCCCTCAGTACTGACTCTCTGACAGTGCAGCACTCCGTCAGTACTGACCCTCTGACAGTGCAGCACACCCTCAGTACAGACCCTCCGCCAGTGCAGCACTCCCTCAGTACTGACCCTCTGACAGTGCAGCACTCCCTCAGTATTCACCCTCTGAAAGTGCGGCAATCCCTCAGTACTGACCCTCTGACAGTGCAGCACTCCCTCAGTACTGAACCTCTGACAGTGCAGCACTCCCTTATTACTGACCCTCTGACAGTGCAGCACTCCCTCAGTACTGACCCTCTGAAAGTGCAGCACTCCCTCATTACTGACCCTCTGACAGTGCAGCACTCCCTCAGTACTGACCCTCTGACAGTGCAGCACTCCCTCAGTACTGACCCTCTGACAGTGCAGCACTCCCTCAGTACTGACCGTGAGACAATGCAGCGCTCCCTCAGTACTGACCCTCTGACAGTGCAGCACGCCCTCAGTACTGACCCTCTGATAGTGCAGCACTCCCCAAGTACTGACCTTCTGACAGTGCAGCACTCCCTCAGTACAGACCCTCTGACAGTGCAGCACTCCCTCAGAACAGACTCTCTGACAGTGCAGCACTCCCTCAGTACTGACCCTCTGACAGTGCAGCACTCCCCAAGTACTGACCTTCTGACAGTGCAGCACTCCCTCAGTACTTACTCTCAGAGAGGGCAGGATTCCCTCAGAACTGACACTCTGACAGTTCAGCACACCCTCAGTACTGACCCTCTGACAGTGCAGCCACTCCCTCAGTACTGACCCTCTGACAGTGCAGCACGCCCTCAGTACTGACCCTCTGACAGTGCAGCACTCCCCAAGTACTGACCTTCTGACAGTGCAGCACTCCCTCAGTACTGACCCTCTGACAGTGCAGCACGCCCTCAGTACTGACCCTCTGACAGTGCAGCACTCCCTCAGTACTGACCCTCTGACAGTGCAGCACTCCCCAAATACTGACCTTCTGACAGTGCAGCACTCCCTCAGTACTGACCCTCTGACAGTGCAGCACTCCCTCAGTACTGACCCTCTGACAGTGCAGCACGCCCTCAGTACTGACCCTCTGACAGTGCAGCACTCCCTCAGTACTGACCCTCTGACAGTGCAGCACGCCCTCAGTACTGACCCTCTGACAGTGCAGCACTCCCCAAGTACTGACCTTCTGACAGTGCAGCACTCCCTCAGTACTGACCCTCTGACAGTGCAGCACGCCCTCAGTACTGACCCTCTGACAGTGCAGCACTCCCTCAGTACTGACCCTCTGACAGTGCAGCACTCCCCAAGTACTGACCTTCTGACAGTGCAGCACTCCCTCAGTACTGACCCTCTGACAGTGCAGCACTCCCTCAGTACTGATCCTCTGACAGTGCAGCACTCCCTCAGTACTGACCCTCTGACAGTGCAGCACTCCCTCAGTACTGACCCTCTGACAGTGCAGCACTCCCTCAGTACTGACCCTCTGACAGTGCAGCACACCCTCAGTACAGACCCTCCGCCAGTGCAGCACTCCCTCAGTACTGACCCTCTGACAGTGCAGCACTCCCTCAGTACTGACCCTCTGGCAGTGCAGCGCCCCCTCAGTACTGACCCTCTGACAGTGCAGCACGCCCTCAGTACTGACCCCTCTGACAGTGCAGCACTCCCCAAGTACTGACCTCTGACAGTGCAGCACTCCCTCAGTACTGACCCTCTGACAGTGCAGCACGCCCTCAGTACTGACCCTCCGACAGTGCAGCACTCCCTCAGTACTGACCCTCTGACAGTGCAGCACTCCCTCAGTCCTGACCCTCTGACAGTGCACCACACCCTCAGTACTGACCCTCTGACAGTGCAGCACTCCCTCAGTACTGACCCTCCGACAGTTCAGCACGCCCTCAGTACTGACCCTCTCACCGTGCAGCACTCCTCAGTACTGACCCTCTGACAGTGCAGCACTCCCTCAGTACTGACCCTCTGACAGTGCAGCACTCCCCAAGTACTGACCATCTGACAGTGCAGCACTCCCTCAGTACTGACCCTCTGACAGTGCTGCACTCCCTCAGTACTGACCCTCTGACAGTGCAGCACTGCCTCAGTACTGACCCTCCGACAATGCAGCGCTCCCTCTGTACTGAACCACTGACAATGCAGCAGTACCTCTGTACTGACCCTCTGAAAGTGCAGCACTCCGTCAGTACTGACCTCTGACAGTTCAGCACCCCCTTAGTACTGACCCTCTGACAGTGCAACACTCCCTCAGTGCTGACCCTCTGTCAGTGCAGTATTCCCTCAGTACAGACCCCTCCGCCCAGTGCAGCACTCCCTCAGTACTGACCCTCTGGCAGTGCAGCACTCCCACTCAGTACTGACCCTCTGACAGTGCAGCACTCCCTCAGTACTGACCCTCTGACAGTGCATCACACACTCAGTACAGATCCTCTGACAGTGCGGCACTCCCTCAGTACTCACCTTCTGAGAGTGCAACGCTCCCTCAGTACTGACCCTCTGACAGTGCAGCGCTCCCCTCAGTACTGAACCCTGACAGTGCAGCACACCCTCAGTACAGACCCTCGGCCAGTGCAGCCACACCCTCAGTACTGACCCTCTGGCAGCTGCAGCGCTCCCTCAGTATTGACCCTCTGACAGTGCAGCGCTCCCCAAGTACTGACCTTTTGACAGTGCAGCCTTCCCCTCAGTACTGACCCTCTGACAGTGCAGCACTCCCTCAGTATGACCCTCCGACAGTGCAGCAATCCCCTCAGTACTGACCCTCCCACAGTGCAGCACTCCCTCAGTACTGACTCTCTACTATGCAACTCTCCCTCAGTACGGACCTACACAGCTGCAGCGCTCCCTCAGTACTGCCCCCTCTGACAGTGCAGCACTCCCTCAGTATTGACCTCCGACAGTGCAGCAATCCCTCCAGTACTGACCCTCCCCACAGTGCAGCACTCCCTCAGTACTGACTCTCTTACTATGCAAACACTCCCTCAGTACTGACCTTCCCCACAGTGCAGCGCTCCCCTCAGTAATGACCGTCTGACAGTGCAGCACTCCCTCAGTATTGACCCCCTGACAGTGCAGCACTCCCTCATTACTGACCCTCTGACAGTGCAG